>NW_026885042.1:0-61938 GCF_032173495.1 Musca vetustissima | reverse complement strand
CACTTCACCTACTTGCTCTAGTAATTTTTTCTAGAGAAGTTATTCGGAAGCGGAAGATAAATGTAAAAATATTGTTATGCATTATTTGTGAGATAAAGTTATTTGTTTACATACAGAATGTACATATAAATATGTAGAATATTCAGAGAGGGGAGAACAAGGGAATTTCAAAGATACATTTTCAAATTAATGGAAAATAAAAATTCGTAAAATCTAGGTGGAAAATTGTATACACTCCACAATTTGGTGGGTATTCGAGAAACCTGAAATTGAACTTTGGCAGACCCTTATAAATCAGCCAAGGGTTAAACAAATATTTATTTTGAGCCCTACAATAGGCGTGGGTTTTTAAAGAATAATTTTTTAGAAGACCTACAATAGGCGTGGATTTGTAAAGAATAATTTATAGAATAATTTTTTGGAAGGGTTAAAAAAAAATAAATGTCAAGGCCTAGGAGGGTTTAAAGAAAAGAAATGTCAAGGCCTAGATCAAGACGTGAATTAAAAAAAAATCGAGGCCTAGAATATGCGTGTATTTTTAAAGAATTTTTTTCAAGGCCTAGGATAGGTGCGGATATTTAAAGAATATTTTTTCCCAGGTCTAGAATACGCGCGGATTTTTAAAGAATATTTTTTCAAAGCCTACAATAATCGTGAATTAAAAACACAATTGTTTTTAAATTGTATACGTATAAAATCATTTGTGGGATGATAATAATTTTAAGAAGTAGATTTTATAATTTAATTATATGAAATCAGTGAGCGGAGCAGTATAGTCGGACGGGGCCGACCATATGATACCCTACACAACTACCACGGAACTCTAACTTTCTTGCAGATCTATACAAAAGCCCATCAAATTTCTTTCCTCATGGAAATTTTAAATGGGTTACTAAATAATATCTGAATACGTAAGCACCTGAATATTCAGAATACGACAATATAGTTGGTTTCAATTTATAGGCCAACAACTCCTCTTGGATATACTATCAATTTCTGGGGTCTATGTCTTTCAGGAGTAAATATATATGCCATAGAACATAAATTTTGTAATTTTTCACACAAAAGTATGGGTCCATTTGACCCGCTAAATATTGACCGATCTGTATCAAAATAGGCATGCTTTTTCTTTGGCCCGATCCCCTTCTCCGTGCAAAAATTCGCGATGTTTGGACCATCATTGCGGCTTCTGGAGCGACCAGAAAATCAGACAAAAATAAAGTTTTTGGTCCATAGGGGTCTTCTTTGGCCAGAACCCATCCTACATGCAAAATTTCGTGAAGATTGGTCCATAAATGTGGCCTGTATCGTGTTTACAAATTATAATGGACAGACGGACGGACGGACACACATGTCTAGATCGACTCAGCTAGACGAGATATGACCATCGGTATACTTAAAGGTGGGTCTAGGACCAATATTTCGCGGCGTTACAAATGATTGGGGCTGCACAAAGCTATAATACCCTGACAACATAGTTGTGTAGGGTATAAAAATTCCCTTAAGCAAAAAATAAACAAACTATGAAATTTTTAAAATATATATATATATAAATCCAAACATGCTGGTTTTGAATTGTGGCAACAGCTTTATTATTATATTCCATAAAAAGTACAAAAAACAAATAAATCTGACCTCATAGATTCTTATTCATCATATGGTCACATAGCAAATTTAAAAAAAACCCCTGATATTTATTTTTGATAAAAATTAAATTGAGGTTATATTTATTCTAAAAACAAAACAACAAAGATTACTTAATTGTCAATATCATTATATGGTCAGTGGGCTAGTCAAGAAACAAAGCAAAGATGCTCCCTTCCTCTCCCACCAACTACACATAATAAGCTATTCAATTTCACACAAAAGAAGAAGAGAATCTTCTTCCATTTTTTGTTTGTTTATTATTTTAAAAATCTTGACGGACATTAAATTGTCAAAGGTTTGTTGATCTTCACTTGTTTTGTTTTTCTGCTTTTTTGTAACAATTTGCCATTAAATACATAGTTAACAAAAATAACAACAATATGGTCCACAGATCATGGTCAATTTTATTTTTTAAATAATTTCCGAAATAAAAACTTCCGCAAGTCACGAAATTGAGAATCATCATCAAAACATCGTCGTGTCATTCAATGTCCAAACTGCCAGCAACCGAAAAAATGTTAATAATGGCCATTTAGACAAAAACACTCCATGTTACATACGACTGTCTGTCTGTCCGTAGCTGTGTAACGCGGAGTGAAATTATTTTAAACGTTTTTTTAGACACAATTTTCTATAATTATTTTTAATAGCCAATGACCAGAGGAAGGTTGGTTTGTAGTGTAGAAGTTGAAAGTAAATACATTAAATTATAACCATTTAGGTTTAGGAGGCAATGCTAAAATTAAAAACAAAATTAAATACTTGAAAAAAATAGTTCTTAGGATCTAAGAATATCTTCTATAAAAAATCGATTCATTTTCTAGAACAAAAATCAATCCTAAAAAATCGAAAATAAAAAAATTATGATCTATGTTTATGTTTGATGCTAATTTCTATAGAATACGTGTTCACCAAACCCTAAGGTCAACTGGACAGTTATTTTTTATTATTTAGCCTCAAAAAACGGTGGTGCCATAATTAAACAAGTTAAAAAGCTTTAAGTTCGGCCGGGCCGAACCACCATAGATATACTAGAAATGAAAATATAGGGAATATACCAAAAAGTGGATTATGTAAACCATAATACAAATTTCAGAAAATTTTAATGGATAAATATACCCTCAGCCTTTGGCTAATGAGGGTGTATACACATTAACACGGTGAAAATGTGCCTTTTCGAAATATTGGTTCTAAACCCCATCCGTTTCAGAAAATTTAGATTTCATCCAAACTTTGCCCATCTTATTATTTCTTCCAAACCTAGTTCAAATTCGAAGATGTGGAATGTCGGTTCACTCCTTCTGGAACCTCCACAGAGGGGCTAGATCTAAATGCGGCTATAGTTCATTATCGAACCTTACGTTCTAATTTTTAATCTAGCTATCCTCCGCAGGAGAAATGATTACAACAGTGTCTTAGAACCAAATTCAAATCGCGGAACAAATCAGATAACTATTTTAATATAAAAAAGGGGGTTATATGGGGACTACCCCAAAATGGGGGCGAATATTAATAATTTTTGCTAGGGAGATTTGTTACCATATACGACTAAAAAATACCAAATTGCAGCGAATTCGGTTGAAAAACGCGTTCAAGAACCCCAAAATACCGAAAATTGGGGGTACCCTTATATGGGGACTATCCGAAAATATGGACCTATATTCATAATTTTTGTGGAGATATTTTGTACCTATTAAGAACTCAAAATACTAAATTACAGCTAATTCGGCGGAAAAATACGATTAAAACCCCCCAAAATACTGCGAATTAGGAGGTACCGTTATATGGGGGCTACCAGAAAAAGTTTGACCTATATTTATAATTTTTTGTGGAGATATTTAAGACCCAATAAGAATCCAATGTAGCAAATTTCAGCGAATTCGGTTGAAAAACGCGCTCAAGAACCCCAAAAAACCGAAAATTTGGGGGTACCCTTATATGGGAGCTATGCCGTGGAACGTGGACCGATAAAGCCCATGTTCGAACTTGACCTGCCTGCAGGCAAAAGACGACTCTATGCAAAATTTTGGCGATCTATCTCCATTCGTTTAGACGCTAGAGTGATTACAACAGACAGACGGACAGACAGACAGACGAACATGGCTATATCGTCATAGAATTTTACGCTGATCAAGAATGTATATACTTTATAGGGTCGGAAATGATTATTTCGATGTGTTACAAACGGAAAAACAAAACTAATATACCCTCCATACTATGGTGGAGGGTATAAAAAGAGAGAAGCGTTATAATTCATAATTTTATTGTACAGCATTTGAAAAATCTGCTGCTCTTCTTTACGTGGTATTTGAAAATATTTAGTAATTTAAACTCCAAAACTATAATAGGTACTTAACATGTTTTATATAATCGTTTGGAAGGAATATCAAGAGTTATCATGCGCACCAGCATGCCTAACCTGAGGGAGGCAAAAATTGTCTAAAACGGATTTCAATTGGCGTATAAACCGTTATTTCTTTGAGGTACATTTTGGAACGAATCCAAATCTATAAACCCTCATTAATGGTACGTCTGTAGGTATAAACAACATGACTTATATGAATTTAGACCCAGATCTGCCGCCTGTACAAAATGTCAAGCTGATCGGAGGTATGTAGCCTTATAGGACAACAGTTTGATTGGAATCGGTTGAAAATATACATTGACCATTAATTCTAAGACCTTACGGATGTATTATATCTGTAGAGGTCCGGTAGAGGAGTTTTATCTGTACAAGGTCTACATAAGATCTGAAGAAGATCTTCAATCTATAAAATACCTAAAGGATTTATTTCGCCTACAGAAGTTTTGAATAAAATAAAGTAGACTCCAATAAGAGTTTCAAAATACAGATGATTTGAAAAAAAAAATCTATCTACACAAGTCTTAAATAATGTCTTCAGTGTAAAGAAGTCTAAGTCTGATATAAACTTATAGAAACCTGAGAATAAATAGAATATTTGAAGGCGATTCATCTAAGGAAGGCAAAAAACGTCAACGGTTTATAGTAGAGTATAAAAAGGTATCCGTTCTATAAATTAAATCTTTATGTCAGTAGAAGACATGAACATTTGATCGGAGAGATGCAGTCTCTTAAGACAACGGTTTGCATACATTCCAGCTAATTCTATGACCTTAAGGAGGTTTTATATATATATATATATATATATTTATAGAAGACCGGTAGGGGAATTCTATCTATAGAATGTCTTCAAAATACCCGAAGAATATCTTCAACATATAAAAGACCCAAAGTACGTATTTGCCTATAGAAGTCCTGAAGAAAATAAAAAAGTCTCAAAGAGAGCTTCTAAGTATAGGAGACAAAACACATTTATTTATATCTATAGGAGTCGTAAAGAATATTTTCAGACTATAATATTTCTGATCCAGATCCAAAATTTTTAAAAACGTAAGAATTAAAAATTTTACAACCTGATGAAGATCCAATTGAGATTGATGTCTTGAGTTTATAGAGGGCTTCACAGAAAATTTGCCATTCTACAGAAGACCAGAAGATATGGTGTATATATTTTCATATAGACCTCTATGGAAGATATGGAGTATATCTTCCACATAGAATATCTGAGTTCTTCAATTTCTAGGAACCTGATAATTGAGTATCTAAACAAGCCACCTCTAAGGAAGAAATAAATGGGATATTCAGTCCGTTCTATACACCATCTATGGAAGGCTTATATATGGTTGTTAGTCTATTGAGGAACATGAGAAGGTACTCAGACAAACTTTATTGAATCGTTTCATAATGTCATTCTTAATTATTTTTTTTCCATTTTGTGCATGTACCTTGCTTAGGATACAAGTAAAAATTCTTAAAATCATGAGAAAGACAATATTTTTTTCAAAAAAAAAAAAAAAAGAAAAAAACAGTGAGTGGAGCATTATAGTCGGGCGGGACCGACCAGATGATACCCTACACAACTACCACGAAAATCAAAATTTCTGCGGTTCTATATTCTGAGCCTGGGCAATATTTCGAGATCAACAACTTCACTTTCGAAGCCTGGCATATTTTCCATTTTTTTTTTCTTGAAGAGAATTTTCACGCCGTAAAATAAAAAAAATTGTCACTTTAGGTTTTGGTTCATTTGACCCTCGGAATATTGACCGATCATCACTATGTAAAATATGTAATGCTCTGCATATAACAATTGTCTCTAGAGCGACTAGAAAATCTGACAAAATTAAAGTTTTTGGTTCATTGCACCCCCTGAATGAAATCTCAACTTCGCCGAAAACTATAGGCGTCGTCCTTGACCATAATCGGAAGTTCATGTGCAATTCCAAAGCTATCAGCGCCACATTTCCGTCCTCTAATAGAGGAATAGTAATACTATGTACATAGTCACCTTTACCTAATTACATATAACTCCCACATCAGAGTAAATGCAACAAAAAGTTTGGTATCAATTTGAAGGTCAACAAATCCTCTTGGATATACTATCGGGTTTATGTCCTTCAGGAGTAAATATATACGTCATAGTATACAAATTTTGTAATTTTTCACACTAAAGTCAGGGTCCATTTGACCCGCTAAATATTGACCGATCTTTATCAAAACAAGTATGCTTATTCTTTGGTCCGATCCCCATTTCCATGTAAAAATTCGAGATGTTTGGGCCATAATTGCGGCCTCTGGAGCGACCAGAAAAACCGACAAAAATTAAGTATTTGGTCCATTTCATCCCCTAAATATTAACCGATCTTTACCAAAAAAAAAAAAAGAAAAAATAGGGGTCTTCATTGGCCAGAACCCATCCAACATGCAAAATTTCGTGAAGATACAAATTATAATGGACAAACGGACGGACGGACACACATGTCTAGATCGACTCAGCTAGTCGAGATATGACGATCGGTATACTTAAAGGTGGGTTTATGACAAATATTTCTCGCATAGTTGTTTAGGGTATAAAAAACAATTTTTATATTTAATAATATTACAATTATTTTACTTTGCTCTACTTTCCCACTATTTCTCTCTCTCTCTCTCTTGTAGACAAAAACAAATGTATTCCTCCCAAGAAGAAACAACACCAACGCAACGATCATTGATTAATAGAACAAAACAGAAGTTTTTGTTTCAATAGAAAGTCTTAAAGAAAAAGGTATTTTATGTATAGAAGATTGCGAAGGGTACACTCTCTATAGAAGTCTAGACTAGATGGAGGATATGGAGATGGATCTGCAAAAAAGTATTTTGTCTAAAACGACCTGAGACATTTATTCCTAAGGCCAAAAGAAGGTCTTTAGTCTATTGAGGAATATGAGAAGGTATCCTAACTATGGATGGAAGGTATCCTAACTATGGAAAAAAGTTCACCATTTTTTTTTAATCAAACCTATGCATTCCCTCTGGATATGTTGGTGTACCTACGTTAGGTTGGTTTACGCCACCACACGCTAGGACATAAACATAAGACAGTGATTGGCTTATTGCCGGCTGTGGAAAGGAAAGAGAACTAGAGGAAAGCATCATGCGATTGTTCTCCCAATACTTCTGTGTTCTTTGCGAATTCCTCAAGTCTTTCCCCAGCTTATCTAAAAATGGACCAATATTGATCATTTTTAGTAGGGATTTAAATTATTTCTATATAGTACATAGTAATGCTTCTAAGTTGCGAAATTTTCATTATATCTACTAACAAATATTTACTTTCACATAGATCATAATGATCATTCCAAATATCTCCACGAGCATTTCATTTTTTCCACATCGTAATGAAAGTTCTGTCACGTGTTTTGGTTTTTCGAAATTTACATTTAAAATGAAAAATATTTACAACAAAGATTTGTACGTGGTATTTAGTTAATGATGGTCCACAGCTCATGTCGACCATCCATTCAAAATTAGTTAACTTCAACTAAGGACTAAACAAAAAAATGTTGTGGGATATGCCATAGGCCATCAACACGCTCCGACAAAAACCAAAGAGAAAAAAACTAAATTTTTATGATTAATTGTATTTAATTATGGTTAATTACGGTAGTATTAAACAAATTTCTCTGGACTTTAGAAAATGTGTTCAAACACAGGGTCATGTCAAAACAAAAAAAAAAAAAATGATTAAAATTATTGTAAATGAGTATGATAAAAATGATATGCAAAATTGTATAGAAATATTATGAAAATGGTTAATTGTTTAATTTCGAATTATTCCAAAATCACTTTAAACAACAAACACCTGATAAGCTCCTTTATTTATAAACTCAGATATTTTACGTGTTTCATGTATTTTATTTAATAATTAAGATAACTCTCATTCTCTCTCTCGTTCACAAACCTTAAATATTCTCCGTTTGCCCCAACGATTAGCAGCATCGCTAATAATGGTTGAATGTCGACGTTTTCGATAGATTTTTTGCTTTTTCTGCAGATACAAAACCAGAAGCGTTAAATGAAACATTTGCATTTCGTTATTAAACTGCATTAATGGTGGGAAATTTTGGGTATTCTAAAACACTTAAAAAGGCATTTGTATTTTCCACAATATGTATTTTTATTAATTTTTGGATATTTAGTATTTTTCTATTTTTTTTTTTTACAATTTCTAATAAACGCGAGTAATAACTGCGAAATTATTAAAGAAACTAATTCTTTATCTTTGATCACTCTTCATCTTCTTGGGAGAGTAGCAGATTTAAGATGCGAATATTAAAAATTCTTATCTTTCGCTTGATAGAGATAAGGAACAGAGATACAGTTAGTATCTCAAATATTTTTTGTTGATTTCATTTTGAACGAAAAAAAAAAAATAAATATAGTATAATAAATGACATAACGAGGTTCATATCGGAAGGTAGGGACATTTATCAATTTTTTCTACAGATTATTGTTAAAAACTTTGCAGACAGAATTTGGCCTTGGCGACCAGCTTTTTGACTTCGGCTTCTGCCTTTTCAAGACTAGGAGAAGACCTCACCTATGCAGAAGACCAATAAGATTCTTCAGTGAGCCGGAGGAATTTTTTCTATAAAAAAATTCAGGCCCACTGAGGAAAGAATCCTCAGAGGGCCTGAGGTATTTTTTTCTATAAAAATAGAATCCTCAGAGTGCCTGAGGATTTTTTTTCTATAGAAAAGGAATCCTCAGAGGGCCTGAGGAATTTTTTTCTATAGAAAAAGAATCCTCAGAGGGCCTGAGGAATTTTTTTCTATAGAAAAAGAATCCTCAGAGTGCCTGAGAAATTTTTTTTTCTATAGAAAAAGAATCCTCAGAGTGCCTAAGGATTTTTTTTCTATAGAAAAAGAATTCTCAGAGGGCCTAAGGAATTTTTTTCTATAGAAAAAGAATCCTCAGAGGGCCTGAGGAATTTTTTTCTATAGAAAAAGAATCCTCAGAGTGCCTGAGGAATTTTTTTTTCTATAGAAAAGGAATCCTCAGAGGGCCTGAGGAATTTTTTTCTATAGAAAAAGAATTCTCAGAGGGCCTGAGGAATTTTTTTCTATAGAAAAAGAATTCTCAGAGGGCCTGAGGAATTTTTTCTATAGAAAAAGAATCCTCAGAGGGCCTGAGGAATTTTTTTTCTATAGAAAAAGAATCCTCAGAGGGCCTGAGGAATTTTTTTCTATAGAAAAAGAATTCTCAGAGGGTCTGAGGAATTTTTTTCTATAGAAAAACAATCCTCAGAGGGCGTGAGGAATTTTTTTTCTATAGAAAAAGAATCCTCAGAGGGCCTGAGGAATTTTTTTCTATAGAAAACGAATCCTCAGAGGGCCTGAGGAATTTTTTTCTATAGAAAAAGAATCCTCAGAGGGCCTGAGGAACTTTTTTTCTATAGAAAAAGAATCCTCAGTTTTCCTAATGTCCTAATTTATATAAAAAAAAAACAATTTAAAAATTCAAAAATTGCATTGCACATTTCAAAATTATCTCCTTGACTACCGAATAATTGATGTTGTTAAAAGCCCCATAACAAGAAATACCCCAACCATTTAGGAAGTCATAATTGAAGTCTTCCCATGGTCCCCTTGTTGGGCAAATGCAAAATATGTGTTTATTTGCCAACAAATTATTCACCAAAAATGCAAATTGCTTAATTTATTGTTGTTGTTGTTGCTGCTTTTTTTGCAAAAACACAACAATTCAAAATTTTATTTCAGCCATTATTTTCCAGAGAGCAAATAAAGAAATGCCACTTGATAGCAATTCGATGTTGCAATCATCATTCATTTTTATGGTGCAGCAACAACTATAAAAGCGATTTACAACCCCTGAAAATGGGGTAAACGAGGAAATTTGAATGGCCGCATAACAGATTGCAAAATATTTGTTGGCCAAAGAAACTGGTGCAGCAATGTGGCCAAGCACGGCCGTCATCAATTGGTCACCAATTGTAAATTTGATAGGTAAGTCTGTGGGAAAATTATAAAAAAAATTAAATAATATTTTTTGTATTGTAGTCCAATTGTATTTCCAAAATACCACAATTTGTGTATTATGGCCTGAAAATGAGCTGTTGAATTTGGAAACCAAAATCTCAGAATATCCCTTTACCATAATCAATATACACCCACATCGATTAGATGTGGATGATGTGGCCAATGAGGTTCAAAAGTTCCGAGAAAAATTCTTGGAAACCAATAATCTCACTCTGATGCTCTCTGTGGCCATAGAAAAGTCACACTGTGAGGTAAGGTCCAAGATATGAATTTAAATTTTATATATAACTTCAGGTATTGCAGAGCTTCTTGGCCTTTGGAAATGATATACTGAAGTTCATTGAAAGTTTTGAAAATGCCAGTCGTTATTCGGTGTGGCGTTCGAAAATCAATCACTTTGTGTTTGCAAGCTCTAATAGGTCTCTCGAGGCTTGCTTGGAGAGGCTAAGGTTTTTTGAAGGTGTGTAGAAGAATTTCAAATTTTATATTTTCTTCCACTCTGAAATATAAATCCCAAACCTCTGATTTCTTTTTCAGATCAACCAAATATACTTATAATATCTGGCGACCAAATCAATTCAGAAATTTTCGAATTGAAAACAAATAAATTTGTTGGACCCAGAGCAGATTGCCCTGGCAAGTTATACCTCCTGGATCGCTTCTTTGCAAACACCTCCTCCTTTGATTTCGGAGTAAATTTATTTCCCAATAAAATTGCCAATTTACAAGGACGTGAAATAATTGTGCCGGGTATGGATTATCGACCATATTTGGTTATTAATTACGTTCAGGATAAATATAATTCCTATGATTTGGTATTTGGCGGAGCCATAGAGGGCAATGTACAAATTGATGGCACCGAAGCCAGGGTCATTTTGACATTTTGTGAAATATTTAATTGCACGGTATTGATTGACAGCTGTAAGTATTTGGATACACGCGGTGAACTGTAATTATTTATCAATTAACACTTGGGAATGACTTCAGCGGAGGCCGATGATTGGGGAGAGGTATATTCAAATTTATCAGGGACAGGAAGTTTGGGAATGGTGGCCAAGGGAATGGCGGACATCACTGTGAGTGCAATGTATTCATGGTAAGTTTGTAAGTATTGGAATAATTTCGCTGCAAAGTATTTAATGTGACAGATTAAATTATAGCAAATATTTAATATGCAATAGTTGTTCCGCAACAATGTTTATCCACAACATTTTCTTCAGCAACATGTTTCAGCAACATTTTTCTCATCCGAAAGTATTTTATTCGGAATATTTTCTCCACAAAAAAATTCTTTCGAAATCTTTTCGAAAATATTTATTACGCATTATTTGTTTCGGATACTCTATACGACAGATGTCTGTCCGCCAAAAATGTTTACCCGCAACATTGTATTAAGCAACACTTATTCACCTAAAAATAGTTTATCCAAAAATAGAATTGAATCCAGAATTTTTCTCATACAACAATTTTTTATACAATTTCTCCACAGAATATTATTGGAAATTTTTGGAATTACATGTTTATCCGCAACATTTTCTCCAAGAACATGTTTCGCAACAATTTCCCAACAAAAAATAATTTATTTGGTGTTTTTTTTCACACACAAATCCGAATATTTTCTTCACAAAAATATTTTATCAATTTATTTTCCACAAAAGTATTCGAAATAGAATTTTTTTTAAGAGAATATTTTATATGCAACATTTTCCAAACGAAAATGTTTCTGCAACATTTTCTGCTAGCAAATATTCTTTGGCAATATTTGTTATATTACATTGCAACATGTTGTCAAAGAGTATAACTTATCCCAACTACTTTCTTTATGAAAATATTTTCTGCAAGATTTTATCCCTCAGTTTTTTCCTATGTGATACATTAAATTCGCAACAGTCTCAAAGAGGACTGAGAAATTATTTTCTAAGAAAAAAACGATCCAAAATACTGCTAAAATAGGGTTTCGATCCGCAACATTTAATAAATGTAAATATTTTATACTTTACTTACTTACATAGCTGGCTTGTTACAGAACGGTTGTTCCATAAGCCGAGCTTAAAAAGATTTCCAAGCGCGTCGGTCTTGTGCGCAAATCGACCAATTTGGAAGACCACGTTCCAAAATGTTGTTTTCTACTTGGTCTTTCCATCTAATTCGTAGCCTTTCCCTTCTACGGGAACCATCAGTATGCTCATTTTTATATGCCTTTTGAGCTGGGGCATTTTCATTCATCCGCACAACATGGCCTAGCCACCGTAGTCGCTGCAGCTCAATACGACTGACTATGTCGATGTCCGCGTATAAATTGTAAAGCTCGTGGTTCACTCGACGCCGATATTCACCGTCGACGCAGATCGGCCCGTAGATCTTTCGGAGAATTTTTCTCTCAAAAACCCCTATGAGCTGCCTCATCTGCTTGCGCAAGTACCCATGCTTCCGATCCATATAGTAGCACGGGTAGTATCAGCGTCTTGTAAAGTGTGAGTTTGGTCTGGCGGGAGGTGACCTTCTTTCTAAACTGCTTACTTAGACCATAGTAGCATCTGTTGGCCATCACAATCCTTCTCCGAATTTCAAAACTGATGTCATTCGTTTTATTTATGGCGGTACCAAGGTAAATAAAGTCTTTAACTACCTCGAAGATGTAGTTCTCAAGTTCCACAGTTGGTCCGAGTCTACTGGACTTCTTGCGCGTTGATACCATCAGCTTGGTCTTCTCGCCGTTTACTGCCAGACCCACTTTGGCAGACTTCTTTTCAATTTGTTCAAAGGTGGCTGATACCGCTCGCAATGTTCGAGCCATTATATCGATGTCATCGGCGTAAGCGAGTAACATGTGTTGCTTGGTGTACAGAGTGAAGGGCTCCGATAGGTCCTTTCTTACTTTAACTGCTGACCTTAAAGTTATCCTTCATAACCGTATTAATTTTGCAGGAATGCCGAACGCAGACATGGATTTAAACACCTCTGAACGGATAGGGCTGTCGAATGTGTCTTTATAATCGACAAATAGGTGGTATGTGTCTATGTGTATTTCGTGGGTCTTTTCCAGGATTTGGCGCAGAGTGAAAATCTGGTCAATGGTGAATTGCCAGGTCTGAAGCCGCATTGGTATGGTCCGATGATGTCATTGACTTCATTGTCTTCAATCGTTCACACAGCACACTGGATAGCACTTTATATGCGATGGGAAGGAGACTTATTCCTCTATAGTTGGCACATATCGTCTTGTCTCCTTTTTTGTGCACGGGCAGGATGCTGAGGTTCCAATCATTGGTCATGCATTCATCTAGCCAAATTATGCTAATCAGCTGGTGAATGCTCCTGACCAGCATCTGGCCACCAGTCTTGAATAGTTCGGCTGTTTCCAAATGAATATGATTCGGCAGAATTTTTTCTCTATTATATCTGCAACATGTTGCCCAAGAACGTGCCTTATGCGCAACATTTTAAACACGAAATCTTTTTATTCGCAAAAGTTTTTAATGAAAAATTTGGTAAAAGAAATATTTTGTTCTTAACATTTTAGCGATAAAAAATCTTCATTCGCAGCTTGCTGAAGAGGGCTGAGAGATTATATTATATAGAAAACAATTCTAAATACGCCTGAGACATGTTTTATATTGTTGGCTTGAGAATTTTTTACAGGAAATATAATATTTTTTCCAGAGAAACCCCTTGTACAGGTTTGACTGAAGAATAATTCTTCTAACTGTAGAAGACATGTACTAGGCTTTGTGTCTATAAATGATCTGAAAAAAGGCTTCTGTCCAGAAGTAGATATTCTGTCTTTAAATGTCCTGAAGGTCATTTTTCTTTAGAAAACTTGTGTAAAGCCTTGGGTATATAGGAAATGTGAAAATATGCTTTATTCCATCCTGAATTGGGTCTTCTGACATAAAGAACATTTTATATATATGGAAGTCTCGAAGAAGAATGTCTTCTGTATATAGAAGAAGGTAATCGGCCTATAGATGAATGGAGGAAGGTCATTTTCCTACAAAGAATATCTGAAGAAGTTTTTTTGGCTATCATTCTCCGTCATTCCTAAAGGCAGAATCAATATTGCTGATTTTCTATTGGCAGATCTTTCATAGGCCTGAAGGATTTTCAAAAAAATAGATGTTAAAAAAAAACAAAAATAAATGTTGTTAAATGGATCTTTGTTGTTGGCCAATGTCCTCGATAGCCTCATGAATTCTATGTTTGAGGTCTTGAATCGACTATAAACTGTTAGCATAGACCTTATCTCTATGTTGGCCCTAAACTGATTGTTGATCACTAGATAGTGTAATCCAGTGAAAGGTCCCGAATTGATCACACTTTGAGGATAGTGTAATCCAATGTATCGAAACATGTTCGTTATGTAAACGATGTATCCGCAACATTTTATTTACGCAAAATGTGTATCTGCAACATTTTCATAACGATAATCTTTGATCTGCAACATTCTCTGCGCAAAAAGATTTTGTCGATCACATTTCGGTCGTAAAAAAGTGTATTCGAAATATTTTCCCAATGATAAAATATATCGATAAATTATTATCGAAAACACTTTTCTACACCGTATAACCGTAATCTCTTTTCTCTTGGATTTTCCGAGCCCCAAATGCTATTATTTCGATTATTGGTTTCTTGAGAGCTAACCCAGTCCTTGTAAAGATCCAGAAGAATCCAACAGCACAAACTGCACACTTTGAGAGTGGAGAGGCTGTTCGTGTGTTTTCCGAGGATGCAAAAGATGTATCGCAACATGTTCGTTATGCAAAAGATGTATCCGCAACATTTTCGTTATGCAAAATGTGTATCTGCAAAAATATTTTTGTCGATCACATTTCGGTCGAAAAAAAAATATATTCGGAATATTTTCCCAATGTAAAATATATCGATAAAATGCCGTATCTTCTCTTGGGTTTTCCGAGCCCCAGATGCACACTTTGAGAGCCGAGAGGATGTTCGTGTGTTTTCCGAGCATGCAAAATATGTATCGCAACATGTTCGTTATGAAAAATATGTATCCGCAACATTTTCGTTATGCAAAATGTGTATCTGCAACATTTTATTAACGATACTCGTTGATCGGCCACATTTTCTACGCGAAAATGTTATCCTACACATTTCGGTGGTGAAAAAATTGTAACCGACATATTTTCCCAGTGATAAAATATAAACGAAAGCACAATTCTACAGAAAAAAATATTTTGGTATAAAAAATAATAACCGTGTCTTTTTTCTTCAACAGGGATACCGATTACATATATCTGGATATGTCGATGTATTTGGTCAGATCGGGTATAACATGTTTGGTACCAGCACCAAGGTAAAATACCTCTGTGCATTTATCGTCCATTCAAAAACAAAATTGCTTTCAGGCGTTTGGCAAGTTGGATTTTACCCCTGGAACCTTTTCAATTCACTCTCTGGTTAGCTGTTTTGGTTTATCTCTTTGTAGAGGTCATTAGTCTGGCCTTGACCTATCGATTTGAGACGAGATTTGTTTCCGCAATGAATGACTCTTGGCCGGAGAGTTTAAATTTTGGGATAGTTACAACTCTTAAATTATTTGTATCACAATCGGGATCGAAAAAGGTAATTTCACAGACTGTGAGGGTCCTACTGTTCACATGTTTCCTAAATGATTTGATCATAACCAGTATTTATGGTGGAGGATTGGCCAGTATTTTAACGGTACCAAGGTAGGAGGAGGGATTCTTGGAATTTTTTATTTGGAAAAATTATCGATTTTTTTTGTTAAAGTTATGATGAAGCTGCCGATACCTTGGATCGTATGTGGTCGCACAAATTACAATGGGCTGCCAATTCGGAGGCCTGGGTCTCGGCCATACGCAATGCAGAGGATGTAGGAACAAACTGAGATTAAGTGATATATTTCTATCTAACCTCAATTAAATGTTCTAGGATCGTATTAATGGCATTTTGGAGAACTTCTTTATATATTCCGATGAAAAACTGGAACAGTTGGCTAGCTCACCATCAAATTGGGGCTTTACTGTGGAACGTTTGCCATTTGGTAGGTTTTAATAATGGAGTAAAGGAGATATCTCAATAACTTGTTCGTTCTTATAGGACACTTTGCCATTGGCGATTATCTGACCACGGAAAGTATCAATCATTTGAAAATAATGCAGGAGGATTTATATTTCCAATATACTGTGGCCTTTACCGCCCGATGTTGGCCCATGTTATCGGCTTTTGATAACCTGATTTATTGGTGGCATTCGGCCGGGTTGGATAACTATTGGGAATGGCGTGCTGTAGCCGATAATATGAATGTCCAAAAGCAGAAGCAGGTTGAGGCCACGCTCTATTCGAATATCGAAGATATGGGTCCCGTAAAATTGGGTATGGCCAATTTTGTTGGCATTCTCTTGCTATGGATGTTGGGCATAACCATTTCATTTTTGGTATTCTTATATGAGGTGTTGAGAGATTATGTTGAGCGAAAGAAGAGAGGAGAGTAAAAAATTAGAACACTTTGTGCACAATTTTTGTAGAGAGTAGAGTAGAAATTACACCCAAATAAATGTCCTTAAAAATTGAAAAAATAGAAATATTTTATTTTTCGGGGAAAATTTTTAGGTGAAATTTTTTTTCGGTATAGAAAAAATTTCGATGAAAAATTTTTTCGGTATAGAAAAAATTTCGATGAAAAAATTTTTCGGTATAGAAAAATTTTCGAAGAAAAAAATTTTCGGTATAGAAAAAATTTCGATGAAAAAATTTTTCGGTATAGAAAAAATTTCGATGAAAAAATTTTTCGGTACAGAAAAATTTTCGATGAACAAATTTTTCGTTATAGAAAAATTTTCGATGAACAAATTTTTCGTTATAGAAAAATTTTCGATGAACAAATTTTTCGTTATAGAAAAATTTTCGATGAACAAATTTTTCGTTATAGAAAAATTTTCGATGAACAAATTTTTCGTTATAGAAAAATTTTTGATGAACAAATTTTTCGGTATAGAAAATTTTTCGATGAAAAAATTTTTCGGTATAGAAAAATTTTCGATGAAAAAATTTTTCGGTATAGAAAAATTTTCGATGAAAAAATTTTTCGGTATAGAAAAATTTTCGATGAAAAAATTTTTCGGTATAGAAAAATTTTCGATGAAAAAGTTTTTCGGTATAGAAAAATTTTCGATGAAAAAATTTTTCGGTATAGAAAAATTTTCGATGAAAAAATTTTTCGGTATAGAAAAATTTTCGGTATAGAAAAATTTTCGGTATAGAAAAATTTTCGATGAAAAAATTTTTCGGTATAGAAAAATTTTCGATGAAAACAGTTTTCGTTATAGAAAAATTTTCGATGAAAACAGTTTTCGTTATAGAAAAATTTTCGATGAAAACCGTTTTCGTTATAGAAAAATTTTCGATGAAAACAGTTTTCGTTATAGAAAAATTTTCGATGAAAACAGTTTTCGTTATAGAAAAATTTTCGATGAAAACAGTTTTCGTTATAGAAAAATTTTCGATGAAAACAGTTTTCGTTATAGAAAATTTTTCTATGAAAACATTTTTCGTTATAGAAAAATTTTCAATGAAAACATTTTTCGTTATAGAAAAATTTTCGATGAAAAAAGTTTTCGTTATAGAAAAATTTTCGATGAAAACATTTTTCGTTATAGAAAAATTTTCGATGAAAAAATTTTTTCGTTATAGAAAAATTTTCGATGAAAAAAATTTTCGTTATAGAAAAATTTTCGATGAAAAAATTGTTCGTTATAGAAAAATTTCCAATGAAAAAATTTTTCGTTATAGAAAAATTTTCGATAAAAAAATTTTCGTTATAGAAAAATTTTCGATGAAACAATTTTTCGTTATAGAAAAATTTTCGATGAAAAAATTTTTCGTTATAGAAAAATTTTCGATGAAAAAAATTTTTCGTTATAGAAAAATTTTCGATGAAAAAATTTTTCGTTATAGAAAAATTTTCGATGAAAAAGTGTTTCGTTATAGAAAATTTTTCGATGAAAAAATTTTTCGTTATAGAAAAATTTTCGATGAAAAAGTGTTTCGTTATAGAAAAATTTTCGATGAAAAATTTTTTCGTTATAGAAAAATTTTCGATGAAAAAATTTTTCGTTATAGATTTTTTCGTATTGAAAAATGTTCAGGGGAAACATTTTTTTGTAGAAAAAATTTCGTATTGAAAAAAAGTGTTAAAATATGTTGCGCCTAAAACTTCAGTACATTCAACTTTCTTTCTGTAAAATCAATGCCCATCAAATATATATGTCGTAATCGTTGCTTCCTTATTGGTATTGCGGTACCCCTCCTCTATTACGCTATAGTACATTTCTCTACTTTCTGTTCGAATTTTCATTACTTCATACTAGGCATGCATTACACGCACATTTCCTGCCCTTTTACAGTTGAACAATGAACCATAAGCGGAACATGTTGCAGAACGTTACGAGACCTTGGCATTCGCCGTTGCATTTCGGGGGGAAAATGATGCAATTTTCTACACTTTTTCTTTGGCCAGTGAAATGCTGCTCTCTGCCGCTGATTGTTACAACACAGATCGATCGATAGATAGATAGACATTTAACCGATATTGTTGTTGCATTCCGAACGGTTCGGTTATAAATCGAATCGAATTGAATTTCTTTCTTTCTCTATTTTTTTCCTATCGTTTATTAGTAGCGGTGCAAAACCGCCCATTAATTCCCGTTGAAGTTACTTTAATTCAGTTACGGTGGATGTTACTGTTCGATTGTGCCCAGTTCGGTGCAGCGATCTCTATTGCCATTATATAATTAGATGGTAAATGTTGTCGTTTTCTCTCTTCTTCTTTCCCTGGTCATTTGCTGGCAATTGGTAAGACCCCATTTGAAGCTACCTTCCATCAAATAGCTGCCATAATATTTACACGATGGCACACACAGCAAGTGAAGTAATGATGACCAGAAGAATTTCTTCTTTTTGCGTAATACGGAGAGTGCTCCGTCTCCATTTGTTGTTGTCATTATGACCACCAGGTAAAAGCGGTTAATATTTGTGGCGATTAGAGACATTTATAAATTACATGGAAGGTTGTGCGTTTGTTGTATTAAATTTCTTCAATTTCCTCTAAATTCAAGCTATTGCTGGCGGGCCGCTTAACCACTTCCCCACCTCTGCCAGAGGGGGGCATCATTATAATATGTCCACTCACAGCCGGTGGACTTTCTTCATTTACATAATATTAATCAACATTTTATTATGTCATGTACTTGATGTTGGAGTTGTTGTTGTTGTTATTTTATTTATTTAAATAATTTTTAATCGTAAACATGATTTAAATGTTTTGTGCCTCATCTGCGTGTGAAATAATATGGCCACATAATGTAACAAAGCTCTACAAAGTCTCATACGACATATTTATCTATTAATTGTGAGGAACAACAACAAAATAGACAAATTTATTTTATAATGGAACTTGTTTGGAAAATAAAACTATTTTTAGAAAAAAATACGAAGTTTTAACAAATGTTCAAGCTAATATTTTGTCTACAGCAATTTATATACAGGGTTGCCCATATTCGACGGACCCATGTTTTGTTTTTAAAAAATCAAAGAAAAAAATAAAAATTTGGCGGTTGGCAATGTTAATCATTTAATTTGTTCCAAGTAGATTTGTTTACATCAATTTTTGAATATGATATCTCTCAAATGACCGCCTCTGGCGTTGATGACGTCTTGTGCCCTTTTTGCTGCATTTTCCATCGTATTTGCCAACATTTCGGTCGGAATAGCGGCTATTTCTTCATGAATGTTGTCCTTGAGCTCTTCTAAGGTCCTTGACTTGTTAACGTAAACCTTTGACTTCAAATATCCCCACAAGAAGAAGTCAGGCGGCGTCAAATCGGGCGAACGCGGTGGCCAGTCCAAATCACCACTTTTCGACATCAAACGGCCCGGAAACAAATTCTTCACAAAATCGATTGTTATGCGACTTGTGTGTTATGCGACTGCTGAGGATTTTCAGTGGCGTATAAACGGCAATTTTGCTTATTTACGGTCCCATTCAATGTGAAATGGGCTTTATCGAACATGATAATTTTGTTCCAAAATTGCTCGTCATCTTCGGCCGTTTCGATGACTCTTTGGGCCCATTCCAATCGACGAGGCTTGTCCGCAGGCAACATTCTTTGCGTCAATTGAATTTTGTACGGGAACAAATGAAAATCAATGCGAATAATACGTTGTAAAGTGGACTGAGCCATGCCCAACTGCTGAGAATGGCGTTTTTGGGACGTTCTCGGCCGATCGCCTTGGTCGACTTTTATATGGCCTCTTCGGATTAGACAGAGCCTTACCAGTCGAAAATTTTTCGTATAAACGCTTAATGGTGTTCTTAGAAGGCGCACTTCTCACATTTTTTAATGTTTTAAAAGCACGGCCCCATTCCAATCGACGAGGCTTGTCCGCAGGCAACATTCTTTGCATCAATTGAATTTTGTACGGGAACAAATGCAAATCAATGCGAATAATCCGTTGTAAAGTGGTCCGAGCCATGCCCAACTGGGATGTTCTCGGCCGATCGCCTTGGTCGACTTTTATATGGCCTCTTCGGATTAGAAAGATCCTTACCAGTCGAAAATTTTTCGTACAAACGCTTAATGGTGTTCTTAGAAGGCGCACTTCTCACATTTTTTTATGTTTTAAAAGCACGTTGAGTTTTCACAATTGACTTCTTCTGTTGAATGGAAATTTCAACTATTTCAGAGCGCTCATGGTAAAAATCTGCTTGGAATGACGCTTCAAACGCGGTATGTCATTAAGCGATGTGACATCTCTGTCAAAAGTTATGGCGTTGCTAGATGGGTCCGTCGAATATGGGCAACCCTGTACAAAACACATTTAAATTTAAAATGTAGTTATTAAAACTATCTTTTGTAGAAAAATATATTTAACACGGTTGAAGATTGGTATTGAGATCGGAAACTTGTGAAAAATTAAACTTTTCCCACAAAATCCGTAGAAGTAAAGGAAAATAATGTTTTCTTCAGAAGAGTCGAATTTTCGTGGCTTCGAATGTCTCTTTTATCAACATATGCGACCTATGTAAAGCCACATAGCCTAATATGCCGATGAGGTGCCAAACCAAGGGCAAAACCCATCGCATAATGGTGGGTGTATAGGTTCTTCTCCTGGCGTTCTTTTTCATTGCAAAACCTCGGGCATTATGATCGACTCGAAAGACTTAAAACTCATGGAAATGATCATCGTCCTTACAGGCAAAAAAAAAAAAAAAAAAATATATATATATATATATATAAATTATTTTAGGTATTTTTTCAAGGAATAACATAGTTTACTTAGCTGGCTCGAGACAGAACATTTGTTCCATAAGCCTTAAGCTCACGCCAAGAAACACCATATTTCCAAATGTTGTTTTCCTCTTTATTTTTCCATCGAATTCGTGACTCTTTCCCCTTCAGCGTAAACCATCAATTGACTCACTTTTATTTTTCTCATCCATTCTCACAACATGGCCTAGTCACCGTAGTCGCTGCATCTCGATACGTCTGACTAAGTCGAGGTTCGAGTATAGATGGTACAACTCGTAGTTCATTCGACGGCGATATTTACCACCGATGCAGATGGGCCCGTAGATCTTTTGGAGAATTTTTCTCTCAAACACTCCAAGGGCTGCATCATCTGCTTGCGCAAGCACCCATGCTTCCGATCCTCTTGTAGAGTGTGAGATTGGTCCGATGAAAGGTGGTATTGATCTTCAATTGCATACTAAGATCATAGTAGCATCTGTTGGCCAACACTATTGTTCTCCAAATTTTAAAACTGTTTTCATTAGTTTTATTTATGGCGGTACCGAGGTATAATTTTTATACCCTCAGCCTTATGGCTAATGAGAGTATGTAAACTTTGATACGGTGAAAATGTGCCTCATAGAAATATTGGTTTCGACCCCATGTTTCTTTGGACCAAATCCGTTTCAGAAAATTTGGAGTCGATTCACACATGTCCGTCCGTCTGTCTGGCTGGCTGATGCGCACGATAACACTCGAAGGCAGCAACCGATTTCATTCAAACTTTGCACATCGTAATATTTCTTCCATATTTAGTTTAAGTTCGATGATGGGGAATATCGGTCCACCCCTTATGGTACCTCCCCCACAAAATGGTCAAAATTGTGCTAAAAATTAGTTTTATAATAACATGCAAAAGGGACTATCCGATTTAAGGAAACTTTGTACAACCAATTATCTATACCAAACCTAGATCAAGTTTGAAGATGATACCCATTGATCCACTCCTTCTAGTACCTCCCGCACAAACCTCTTTGATAAAAACATATTTCTTATATAAAGCTAATAATAAAATCTGTGTGTAATTTTGAAGACCTCCGCAAACCATAGCCTGGGGGTATATATCTGTCGGCAACACCGACTGACACTTTTCTTACTTCTTGGTAGACAGATTATCTACCTATTGCGAACAGAAAGTACAAATTACAGCAAAATTACAGCAACTATACCAAAAATCTCAAAAAAAGGGGAGTACTGTTAATGTGTGCAGCTGTCGTAAAAAGTGGACCGATATCGAACAGTTTTGAAAGGGAAAGGTAAGAAACTAAAAGTACGAAATTACGTGCCAACAAAATCCAAAAATTCTACACAAAAAATATATTTCAAATAGTTTTACTTTAGTGTTCGAAGTAATTTTCACGAAATCAATAAAGAAAGTATTAAATAAAAAAAACGAAAATTCACAAAGGAATTTTTTGGATTTTTTTTCATAGCAAATATGTCTAGAATATTGCGAGAATAACCAGTGAGCGATGCAGGGGTCAGACGGAGTCGACCATGTGATACCCTACACAACTACCAGTGATCTATATTTCGAGGCTGGACAATACGGATTAGAGGCCAACTGCTCCACTTTTTTCTTACTCTGGCATAGTTTCCGAATTTTGTTTTGCCGGGGTGAACATCAATTTTTTTTATTTTACACAGAAAGGTCATGATCCAACTTAGTTGGTCAGATTCCCTTCCCCATTACAATTACTGCAACATTTCAGCCCTCTAGTGTGATATTAGTAATATTAGACTATATAGGAATTATCAACCACTCCTCTTGGATATACTATTAGGTTCTCGCGTCTATGACCTTCTGGAATAAATATATATATATATATATATATATAATAGGTATGTCAAGGCCCAAACTTTGTACGACCTAATATGGTTATCACGTCCTAATAAATCAAGTTCGAAGATGGAACCACAAAGTGTCATCATTTATAAATCCAATTCTAAGTGAATGGCATGTCGGACAATAATGGAATACGGATAAAAAAATCTGTGGACCTGCGCAAACTATAGACTGAGGGTGTATATCCGTCAAAAACACTGACTGATTATGCAAAATAGTCGTTTTATTCCAAAAACGGTCCATTGAAAAAATTTTATCTAAAAGATTCTCCTCAAGAATGTGTATGTGAATATTTTTCCTTATGAACTGAACTTTATCAAACGGAATGTTTATACCCTACACAACTATGTTGTCAGGGTATTATAGCTTTGTGTAGCCCCAAGAGTTTGTAACGCCGCGAAATATTGGTCCTAGACCCACCTTTAAGTATATAGATCGTCATATCTCGACTAGCTGAGTCGATCTGGGCATATGTGTCCGTCCGTCTGTCCATTATAATTTGTAAACACGATACAGGCCACAGTTATGAACCAATCTTCACGAATTTTTGCATGTACGATGGGTTCTGGCCAATGAAGACCCCTATAGTTTTTGGTAAAGATCAGTTAATATTTAGGGAATGAAATGGACCAAAAACCGCAATTATGGCCCAAACATCGCGAATTTCTACATGGAGAAGGGGATTGGACCAAAGAATAAGCATACCTGTTTTGATAAAGATCGGTCAATATTTAGCGGGTCAAATGGACCCTTACTTTTGTGTGAAAAATTACAGAATTTGTATTCTATAGCGTATATATTTACTCCTGAATGGCATAGAGCCGAGATGTTCATAGTATATCCAAGAGGAGTGGTTGACCTTTAAATTGATACCAATTATATTGTCGTATGTACTCGGATGTAGGAGTTACATTTAAATATTTACAGGTGCTTACGTACTCAGATATTATTTAGTAACACATTACCACACTAGAGGCGAAAATACAGGGCGGATCGCTTTAAAATTTTCCATGAGGATTCAGGTATGGTCAAGGATTACGCCTATAATTTTCGGTGATGATCAGATAATAATATTGGGATGAGGTGGACCGAAAACTTATTTTTTTTTTTTGAGTTTGTTTTTTCGAGTCAATATATAGGTCGCAATTGAAAGCTGGACATCATAACACAACCTACGGTGATGGGCATCTGGACAAGTAATTAGAAGGAATTTACTGAATATTAGTAATATTTGATGACCTCTAGTCGGTCAAGAGAGTGCAAATATAGCGCAATATTTACCATGCTCAGAATATTTAACCACAGAAAGTTAGATTTTCGTGGATGTTGTGTAGGGTATCATATGGTCGGCCCCGTCCGACTATACTGCTCCGCTCACTGTTTTTTTTTAATATTTATTTCTCACATCACTTATGGAATCGTTTAAATGGTAATTTTTATATTAAAGAAAAAATAGCAGAATTTAAATATTTTCTGTATTTGTCAGTAAAAAAAACAATGACAAATTATCACATCACAAAACATTTAGACTTTTTTTTGCAAGATTTGATGATAACTGATATTCATGTCTCCACTCCATGACAGATGGACTAGCAGACAACCAAATATACAAAAAATAGTATAGCTGATGGAGATTTCCTTCAAATCTATTGTCTTTCATGAATGAATGAATGAATAATGAATGCGTGAATGAACGACTGAATGACAGACATACACACAGACAGACAAAGTAGATTTGCAAAAAAAAAATTTGTCATATTCAAAAGAGGTGAACATTTTGTAGCCCCCACCTTTGCAAAATCCGGGGAATCGATAGGGGACCGACCAACATGCGATAGCTATCTATGACCAAGTACATTTATTTGTAATTGCAAATATGTCCATTGTTGGTTTTGTAAAACATTTACATGATGCATTGGTAGGGTAAATATGTGAGTTATGGTGGGTTATTAATGATGCAAATTTTTTAATTTTTTTTTGCAAAACATTTACTTTTTGTAAGCTTCTTAGACGAAATGTTAATTTTTTTCCGGAATTGTATAATAAAGCATTTTCACAAGTTTGTCTGTTTGAATATTTTGTCTGAAAAATGTTGCCTACATTTGATTGATGGATATTTTCTTACAAAATATTGTAGATTTTTCAACAACAACATATGGGTAGGTTTTTTTTTATATTGGTTAGTGAAGATTTTGTACATGCAATCGTGATGGCATTTTGATGTACCCATACGAGTATGTTAGGAAATGCTGGCTATTTGTTGATTTCATAGGATGGGTATTTAATATTTTAAATTGAAGTTATTACTTAATATCATTAAGTTAAAGAGCTTACCAAAAAATTGTTAAGAAATTAATCCGACAATTACCTAAAAAGAGCAAAAAATAAACAAAGTATTAGATTATTTAATTGAATAAATTAAAAATTGAATTTAATTGCAAATATAAAATGCCAAAATATATTAATGTTTTGTAAGAGATCAGAAAAAAGACGAAAACTATATTTTTCAAACCATTATCTTATTCATAAGCTAGTTTATTTTCCAAATAAAAGACCAGATGTTCTACTTATAGAATATAGATAGGCCAGCATGTATAGAAATCCAAAGTTCTTAATAACATCTTCCTGACGAAAACCAGAATGTGTCGTATATTATATGCTAATGTCCGGATTTCTGCATTCTATGAATGCAATTCATAAAACTTTAAATACTGGTTTGTTGTCAGTGAGAGCGAAAAACAACTTTGGAGTGTGTTTGCGGATTTTCTATGGCACAGAAACTATTGGCCTTTTTGACTTTTTTTTAAATTGATTTTATGTTTTCTTCTTTGTTTTGTCTTGTTCTTATTAGAACAATTAGAACCGTCTCATACAATGCTAAACTTTTGACACGTAAATTTGTTGCTCGTATCAACACTTCTTTGTGATAATGTATTTGACATTTATATCGAAATAATATGGAAAATACAAATGCGAATTTTATAACACCAATGCAGAGGACGTTTGCAGTCTGAAATAAAGAAACAATGGAATACAAAAATGACTACAATCGAGTGAGTGGAGAGACTGCGGTTATAAATAAGAGAAAGAGTAGACAAACAAACGGTTGCAAAAAAAAAAAAAACTTCTCTGTCTCTGCCCCCTCACAACCAAAACTTAGACGAACAATGAATGGTGGTGACTTTTTGGGATGAATAAATTTGTTTTAGTCCAAAGAGGGAGTGAGATAGAGAGTGAAAAAAAGAACGCAATTAGTGATAATAGTGATAGAGCGAGATATGAAACTTGTTTTGATATTAATGAAATTTTTACATTTTTTTCAAAAACTAGTTTTACTTGCATTCTAAGCGAGGTACAATAGGGAAAAAAGTACTATGAATGAATTTATAAAAGTATTCATTAATTTTACTTCTGTGTAAGATCTTCATGAACCATAAGAAGATATTCTTCTAGAAGAACAGAAGGTATTCTTTGAGAAACCCAGAATGAATGTTATATAAAGTCGAAAGGTCTACGTATAGAGGGTCAGACATAATAATTATAGAAATTTGATGGCATAACGCTAGCAATTGGTTTTTTTCATTAAAAACCAAAATACTTCTATAATAAAACCAACAACACAAGAATACCAATAATGTATTTTTCTAAATGACTAGCAGGTCACAAGCGAAATTTTAGAAAACGGATGGCCAGGAGGTCTTTTTAGTGACGTATATGGAATCAATAAAGGTGAAATGAAGGGCTAGGACCAAGGACATCTTTATAGACGATCTGAAAGGCAGGGAGCATATCATACAGCAGATATAGTCAAGAAAATGCATGATGCCCGACACAAGCTCTGAGAGGCCTGAAATATAAGCTGAATGAAAACCGGAGAATACAGGATGACTACATAAACGAGCTAATGGACAGAGTATCTATATATAGAGATGATGGCCACGAATTCTTTATATATGAGCTGAAGAACAGGAAGTCTACTCAGACAAATCGAATGGCGGGGACCCATGACATCTTTATAGATGATCTTAGGGACAGGAAGCATCTCATAAAGCAGTAAAAGCCCGGAAATCGATCATGCCGGAGAATTTTCATACACTAGGCTAGGAAGTCAATATAAGTCTTTATAGACTATCTGAAGGGCAGTAAAGCTATATATAAAAACGATGGCTAGCACATCTTTGTAAATGTGGTGAAGGTCTGAGGGTCTATTAAAACGAGCTGAAGTTAAGGTGGTCAATATATACTATCTGAAGAGGAGGTAGTTTATGTAAATGAGTTGAAAGGTCTGAAAGAAAAACTGTAGAGCTGGTCGTTTATATAGACGACCTGAAGGACTGAGAGTCTATACAGATATCTGAGGGAAATCTATTCTATATAGAAAGTCCGGGACTGTTTGGTTACGGGTCTATATAGAGAATCTGAAGAGCATGCTATATACATAGACGAACTTAAAGGCTCGCTCATAGATTAGCTTAAATATCTTAAAAGGCGATAATGGGAGAACTAAAACATAGAGTGATCTTTTAAACTGAAGGCCGAACAGTTTTGATAGACAAGTCTGGGAGGTGTATATAGATGAGGTGAGCGGCAATAAATCTATATATAGAAGAACTGTTGACCAGGGAGTCTATGTAAATAAGCTTGGGATTCTTTATAGAAGAGCTCAAGGGGTGGGAACCTATATTGATAATATCAAAGATAATCTATATTGATGAGCTGGTTGGCAGCGAGTTTAAATAGAATATCATGAAAACTATATAGATGAACTGAAGTGCTGGGAGTCTATATAGACAAGGTGAATGACAGATAGTCTATATAGACGTGCCGAAGATCACAGACAAAGTTTCTTTGTAGTTGAGGTAAAGACCAGTGATTTCTCACAGATGTGAGGACGGAAATGATTTATATTAAGACAAGCATAAGACAGTGGATATTAATAAGTCGTCTTGCGTTTTTATTGAAAACCACAAGCTCTTCTTATAGAGTATCATAGAGCCGTCCTATTAAAGACCAAAAATATTAACATTTGTTCTAAACGAAGACCAGAAGCTTGACGGTCTGACGGACTTCTTCTTATAGACCAACGGATCGAGGAAATCTTTAGGTTTTAATAAGTCTTCTTATAAAAGCTAATACATACCCTTATAGAATACCAAATGGCCTTTCTCTTATAGAAGATTAAAATCTGTTCCCAAAGAGAAGTCTAGAAGACGTATATTTATTATAGAATACCAAAGTGTGTTTTTCTCATAAAAATCGAAAAGATGCTTAAACAAAATAAATAAAAAAAAAACAATAATCCAATTGGTTCCAAATTTTAAAACGTTTTTCTGGACCTACATAGCTTTCGTATGAACTAGGATTAATGTAATCGGTCAAGATTTTCCTTATTTTCCATATCGGGGTTTTTTGGTCGAATAATGTATGCTCATTTACCAGCCGGTTGAAATTTGTCTTCAATTATAATTTGATGTCAGAGAATCTTTATAGACGAGTTAAAGAGCGTTTTTTAAGAAGAGTTGGGGTTAGGGATTTTGAATAGACTAAGAATTGAAGTTCTGGGAATCCTATGTAAATTGCCTGAATACTCGGAAATTATTCACAGTGGAGCTGAAGCCCTGCGAGTCGAGGTCAGAAAAAAGGCGTGTCTATGGTTGTCTAGTAGGTTGTCTTATATTTGACCAGAATGGTTCTTTTTCTACATATGATTTACTCATAATTCATTATAATATAGAATACCAGAATGTTTGGATTTTATATTTATACCCTTCACCACACTGTGGTACAGAGGATTATGTGCATATGTTTATAACAGGCAAAAGGAAACGAGATAGACATATGGTTTCTTTTGAGAATATGCATAGAATCACTTTCTGAGCCGATTTATGCATGTCCGTCTGTCCATGTATTTTTGTGAACAAAGTTAAGATCGCATTTATTATCCGATTTGGAAGAAAATTGGCATAGGTGACTTATTTGCCCCATATATATTTTCTTTCGATTGAATGTAAATGGTCCACCAAAGTCCAAATATATCTTTCGATTTCCACGAAATTTGGCACAGCGCAATTAATTAGGCCTAGAATGATGTGTGCTAAGTTTCCTGAAAATCGGTTCAGATTTAGATATAGCTCCCATATATATTTTCGTCCAATTTAATGTAAATGGTGCACTAAAGTCCCTTAAAATCATTCCATTAGCACGAAATTTGGCACAGCGTAATGAGTTAGGTCTAAAATGATGTGTGTTAAGTATCGTGAAAATCGGTTCAGATTTAGATATAGCTCTCATATATATTTTCGTCCGATTTAAGGTAAATGCTGTACCAAAGTCCCTTGATATCATTCGGAATTTGGCACAGCGTAATGAATCACATGTTTATGAATCCAATTTCATTTTACTGGTCCTTTAAAAAAATGCGACGTCGGTTAGGATTCATCTGTTGAAGGGTATCATATAGTCGGTTCCGTCCGGCTTTACTACTTTCCTTACTGGTTTTATATTGTCTTTTCATATTTTCAAGTCAGCAAAAGACCAAAAATTATTCTGATAGACAAATTTTATAACAGGTTCTCACAAAAGACTATTGACTATTAAACGTTTTAAAGCAGACCAGATTGTGTTCCTATAGAAGAGGTACACCAATAAAAGACTTTAAGAGTATTCTGCTTTTAAAATTGCAATAATACCAAAGGTTGCTGCTTCCATTGGAATAGCACACATAACTCATATGCCAGTGAACTACTCTCATCTGATAAAAACAAATACCCGAATACATCAATTATTAGATCATGCCATTGCGCCAACAAAAAAACCAATTCCCTTAACTTACTGACATCTGCGTGGGAAGAAAATCACTTTTCCATAATAAAGACATGAAAAAAGAAACATAAATAAAATATCTAAGGTGAAATTATTTATGGAAATTAGCAAGGTAACAAAGTCTCCCGCACATTTTCCACCAAACAAGAGAAAATATACCCTTAGGCCCTAAGCAAAAAAAAAAGATCAACGACTGATTGGCTGGTGGCGTTGCTGCATTACAATTACCCGCCAAAGATGTCTTCTTTAGGCCACCATAAAACCAAATCAGCAAAATAAAGACATAGTCTTTAGTTTATTTGCCATAAAAAAGGCCAATTTGTCTGGTCATAAGGGCTCAGGTGGCGGTTTGTTGTACATTTCTTGTTAGAGAGACCTGGCTAACATTGCCACCACCACCAAGACCATCATCTTCTTTTTCTTCATTGGCATCTTCATCAGTTTTCGAGACGCATGAAAAACCTCAAAGTCACATTAAATCGGGTAAAATGTGAATGATGGGAAAATTGCAATTATTTTGGTTTTAAAAACAACAACAGTAACAATAAACATGAATTTTCAACAAAATACGAAATATATTTTTCTGTGGAAAATAAAAAAAAAATTAAAAAAAAAATATTTCCAAAACATTGCTAAAAGAAAAACGAAAGTTTGTTTTTTTTCGGGGGGCTCTTGCTGGCCACAATCATCGTGAACATGTTGGATAGTCAGTGAATGAGTAAACGAGCAAGTGACTTGCTAATGTTGTTGCCTTAACGTCATTGCTCACTCATTCATTCACTCACTGCCTAGATTTATTTATTTTCTATTTAATTTATTATTCAATTGAGTTGTTGCTGTTGTTGTCTGGATTAATTTTTATTTATTATTGTTTGGAGAGGAGTTTTCAAAACCACTATTAGCAGTCGTGGTTGTTATTATTATGCTTCGTCTTCTTCTTCTGTTTTTGTTGATGTCGATTTTTTCGACATTGTATTGCGCAGTCGTGCGTGCCAATATTGCCGCTGGCTGTGTTTTTTTTTGGGTTTTCTGACTTTTTCCCCAATTCGACTTCTATTTCTTTAATTGGTTATTGCTTCCAGTTTTTTCGTTGTTTTTGTTGATTTCCATTTAAAGCGTTAATTTAATGGTGAAAATTTATTAAATGCTTTTTAAACATGCAGCTGCTACTATTGGCACTTCGGCATATGGTGGTAGTTGAATGGTAGTCCAGCTTTGTGGGAGGATGATCCGCCAGTAATGCCTGAATGCGAAAACCAACTGCTCACGTCCATTGTGCCGCTGAACATGTTAACAAATTATTCCACCACCACCTCCGCCATTCGTATCGTAATATAACCAAAGAAACAGCTAATAATTATTTAATTCCGTTTTTTGCCACATTCTACGTGCGCCGGAGTGGTCATATAAAAAAATTGAATAATAATTTGATAATTTGATTTTTCGAATTACCAAAATCAGGTTGTTAACAAGTGTGCGGAAAGTTTTCTTGTGGGCTCATGGAATGGATAATTTTAATGGGGTCCTTTAGAAAATATTTTGGTCTTCTATATAGGAAGACTAGTATTTTTAAAGGGTTCTCTTAAAATACATTCTCAGTTTCTGTAAGAAAAACTCATGATTTAGAAGACCAGAAAGACTTTTTATAAAACACCAGATGGTATTTTTATAAAAGGGAGGAAATAGACCAATATGTATTGTTATGGAAGAGAATTTTGATGTTCTTATAAGAACTGTTTTTTTAGTTACTAAAAAGGACTGTTTGACTGACTTAACGATGTATGAACGCCCAGACGAAACGGCTGAAGCTAAAACCTTGAAATTTGCGGTGAGGATCACTATTGGTCCAAAGGTGTCAGATAAGGCTTGGTTTTTGGAAATTCGTACTAGAGCGGCACGAAAAGTACTAAAACGTACTAAATGTATTTTTTTATTAATTTCTCTTTCGAGATGAGCTACAGGGTTGCCCATATTCGACGGACCCATCTGGCAACGCCATAACTTTTGACAGAGATGTCACATCGCTTAATGACATACTGCGTTTGAAGCGTCAGTCCGAGGAGATTTTGGACCATGAACCAATACACGCCACGCCAACGCTCTGAAATAGTTGAAATTTACATTCAACAGAAGTAGTCAATTGTGAAAACTCAACGTGCTTTTAAAACATTAAAAACAGTGAGAAGTTCGCCTTCTAAGAACACCATTAATCGTTTATACGAAAAATTTTCGACTGGTAAGGCTCTTTCTAATCCGAAGTCGACCAAGGCGTTCGGCCGAGAATATCGCTGCCGTACGAGCCAGTGTTGAGAGGCCCCCAAGAACATCTCAAAAACCCCGTACTCAGCAGTTGGGCATGGCTCGGTCCACTTAACAACGGTCTATTCGCATTGATTTGCATTTGTTCCCGTACAAAATTCAATTGACGCAAAGAATGTTGCCTGCGGACAAGCCTCGTCGATTGGAATGGGCCCAAAGAGTCATCGAAATGACCGAAGATGACGAGCAATTTTGGAACAAAATTATCATGTCCGATGAAGCCCATTTTACATTGAATGGGACCGTAAATAAGAAAAATTGCCGTTTTTACGCCACTGAAAATCCTCAGGATATTCAAGAAGTGCCTCTTCATGACGAAAAAGTCACAGTTTGGTGCGGCGTTAGTGCGAAAACGGTCATTGGGCCGTTTTTCTTCCAAAATGAAAATGGCCATGCTGTTACCATCAATCAGGAGCGTTATCGCGACATGATGACCAATTTTGTGATGCCAATTATTCGTCGAAAGCGTATGAGGCAGTTCTGGTTTCAACAAGACGGCGCTCCACCGCACACAAGTCGCATAACAATCGATTTTCTGAAGAATTTGTTTCCGGGCCGTTTGATGTCGAAAAGTGGTGATTTGGACTGGCCACCGCGTTCGCCCGATTTGACGCCGCCTGACTTCTTCTTGTGGGGATATTTGAAGTCAAAGGTTTACGTTAACAAGCCATGGACCGTAGAAGAGCTCAAGGACAACATTCGTGAAGAAATAGCCGCTATTCCGGCCGAAATGTTGGCAAAAATGATGGAAAATGCAGCAAAAAGGGCACAATACGTCATCAACGCCAGAGGCGGCCATTTGAGAGATATCATAAAAATTGAAAAATGGAACAAATTAAATGATTAACATTGCCAAGCGCCAAATTTTTATTTTTTTTTTTTTATTTTTTTCTTTGATTAAAAAAAAAAACATGGGTCCGTCGAATATTGGCAACTCTGTACATATTCGGAGTTGCAATGAATAGGAAAGCCAGAGAGATACTACATTCCCACCACTATGCGACGCGTTTCGCAGTTGGTTAATAATATTGTGCAACTTTAGGAAGATAAGGAGGTGGCTTTGAACGCTAAGGCGCCGGGCATCAACAGATGCCATGGGAACCATGGTTCAAATCCCTGCCGGGCTCAAGCTGAATTTTTTGAGTTTTGTTTTTATGCCTTTTTAGGGCGAAGGATCATTCATGTAAATGTTTTTTTGTTAATTTCTCTTTCGAGATGTACGACTAAATGTCGTACAATTTGTATTTGGCGATTTGGTAGAGCTACAACTCTTAAATGTGAAATGACGGTCGCTGATGGAGTGTAGAATATATGTAGCAAAGGATTTTTGTACGACTTCGAATTATAAGCATCCGAAAAGTACTAAAATTTACTAAATTTGGTACAATATCGTAGCAAAGATGGAGCTAAAAACTAGGAATTTAGAATGCGAATAAAGATTGAGAAGAAGAGTCAATATAAGAAGGTAGTTTTGAAAGCGTATACTCATGTATACCAAAAGTACTAAACTGTACTAAATTTGGTACAATTTCAATTTGGAGAAATGGATGGAGCTGGAATCCTGAAATTTGAAATTAACATTACCGTCGCAGTGTAGGATTGGTATTTATGGACATTTTTTACTTATGTGTAGGAAAAGTACTAAATGGTACTATATTTGGTACAATTTGGATTTTGGTGAATCTTTAGAGCTGAAACACAGAAATTTTGAAATAAAATTACTACTGCATATTAGAATTTATGTATATTGGTAGTTTGGGAAAATTCCTACTTATGTGCACTAAGTCCTGATTTATATTAGGCGAGTTTACTTGCGGCAATTTTTATCGTTCTCTTTTGAACTTGATCCATGCGTCTATACAAGGCAATTCGGTTTCCAAAATTTTTTTTATTTGTTGTTTTTTCACATTTAAATATATATATAAAATGTCAACAAATACGAAATACACAAAACGAATTGCCAGAAAATTGTCGGTACGAGCAATTTTTTTCCATTTCTATTCCCCTTGCCCCTCTCTCCTACAAACAAAGACTTGCCGCAAGTAAACTCGCCTAATCTAAATCAAGACTAAATTTGGGACAATTTCAGTTTTTATTCTATAGAGCTGGAATCCTGGAACCCAACAGTGGTTGGGGGTACGTAGGAAGTTTGGGAAATGTCTACTAATGTGTTCTAAATGGTACTAAATTTGGTACAATTTGAATTTGGGTGAAATTTGGAAATACAATTATTGTTACAGTGTAGGATTGGGTGTATGGGTGTAGTTTTGGAAATTTGTACTTATGGGTACTAAATGGTACTAAATTTGTTACAATTTGGATTTAGAGTTGGAATAGTAAAAATGTTAAATTAAGACTACTGTTGGAGTGTAGTATTGAGGTATCTAGGTAGTTTTTAGAATTCTTACTTATGTGTACTAAATAGTACTAAACATGGTACAATTTGAATTTTGGGAGAACCGATAGAGATAGAATTCTGAAATTCGGAGTTTGGATTCCTGTTGGGTGTAGGATTGGGATATGTAGGTTGGTTTGGAAATTTGTACTTATATGTACGAAAAACAGTAAATTTGATACAATTTGGATTTAGGTGAAGCGATAGAGCTGAAATACTAAATATTTGGAATTACAGCCTGTTTTTGTAAAATTCTAAACGAACGAATTCGAGTGACTTACGACCAAACTCCTTCTTTTTGAAAAATATGTAATTTCTTTTTGTTTAGAATCAAAAACCATTTTTATATAAATAAAAGTTTGGTAGTAATTCGTTCGAATTGGTTTTATTCGAATTTTACAAAAACAGGCTGTTAATATCTGTTGGAGTGTACAATACCGAATCCCAATCTGATGACAAACACAACTACAACGACAACAAATAACAATGTATATATAAAAGACTTCCTTCAGCTCATCTTTAAAAGTCTCATTTAAACTTTTCTATGAAAGACTTCCTATAGCTCGTCTATAAATACCTCCATAGATCGTCTATTAAAGACTCTCTTCTGGTAGTTCATAGAAGACTCCCTACAGCACGTCCTTGAAATACTCCCTTTAACATCTTCTATAGAATGCTACCTTGAGCTCGTCCCTTCAGCTCGTCTAAGAAAGACTACTTTCAGCTCGTTTAGGAAAGATTCTATTTATGTAGTTTACGATAGCCTCCGTCTCAGCTGGAACATAGATTTCTTCTCAGCTGGAATATAGATTTATATCAGCTCGTCTATAAAAGTCTTCCTTTAGTCTTCGCCCGTGAATGACTTCTCTCAGTTCGTCTATGAATTAATCTCTTCAGATAGCATAGAAAGTCTTCCTTATATTATATATTCCGCATATTAGATATAACGGTTGGTCGCGTAAATAGGACTGTTTGGTCATCGATATATAAATTTTCAACATAAATAACCTGCCCATAAAAAATATCACCCAAAAGTCAAAACATATTGTTATTATGGTCAACCGCCCTTCACTTCTACATGGAGGCCTACAACGGACACACATACATACCGAATCCCAATCTAAAGACAAAACCAACTACAAATAACAATGTAATTACAAATTTTCCATTGTTTTCGATTTTACCATAATCTAAATTTACTCAGTAAAAAATAAACCACCGACCAACAGTAGCCTAAGCTATCCGTCATGGTGTCTACAACAAACCAAATTACTGATGACCATCACTATGTCAACCAAACAGCCGATATGCCGGCTTAATTTTTGGATTTTTTATTGATGGCGGGGAAAGGTGCCAACCCAATGAGTTGATGGCTCTATAGTGTGAAAGTTGTATTAGACCAGACGGGCGGATGGAGATTTAAGTCATTGTCATTGGTTTTGATTTGGATGTTGTTGCTGTTGTTCGTATTTTAATACGGCTAGTATTTCTTTGGCAATTGCCAATTTTTTTGTTTCACTTTTCTTCAAAAATCCATTCGGTTGTCATTGAAATTTCCAAATTAAAGTCGTTTGTGTTAAATTTCAAAAATTTCTTAATTAGCAAAAATTGTCAAAGGCTTTGGATTACAAATACAACAACAATGTGTTGGGCAACTTAGTGGTGTTGAGGGGAGAAGGAATCAAGTTATTTGTCGGATATGTGAAATCCTACATTTGACTTAATAATGAGGTTATTTTTTTTTCAAATGAGTAGAAGTTGGAGAATCAGTGTGTATGCCAGGGCGTTTTTCATAGACGTGCTGAGGAGAGTTTTTCATAAATGTGCAGGAGGGAGTCTTTTTAGGCGATCTGAAGGAAGTTTTTCATAGACGAGCTAAAGGGAGTCTTTATAGAGTAGTTGCTGAATTAAGTCTTTCATAGACGTGCTAAAAGATTGTCTGTCATAAAAGAGGTGGAGGTTGTTTTTAATGGAAGAGCTGAGGTTGAAATTTTTTCATAGAAGAGGTAAGGTTGAAAGTTTTTCATGGAAGAGCTGAGATTGAGAGTTTTCCATAGAGTTGAAAGAATTGAAGGGAGGGTTCTAAAGACTAGCTGAATTTATTTTAACTCGATCAATTTTTTATTATTTTTTTTTTTAAATGTGCATACCATTATTATTTAATATTTTTCTTTCACCATTCATTCACTACCATATATCCTCCCCACGTGTGTGGTTTGACAACATGCGTCTTGCATATAAAATTATTTTTAGTTTAAAATTTAATTTATTTTTGCATTTTGTCTCAAATTTTTGACGACAACAGCAAAAATTGTTTGCCATAACATAAACAAAAAATTGGCTACTGAATAATGATAATGAGTGCGAAAATTATTTTGAAAATAGTTTTCGTTTAATGGCAAACTACCATATATTCAAACAAAAACAAAAAAAAAAACACATTAAAAACAGTTCCAAATACTCTACATGCGAAGATTGTCATCTTCATTTTATGTGAGACTGGCTGTGTGTGTGTCGTTCATTTCGAATTGCTTTGAATATTTATGACAAGAGGAATTTGACTCTGTTACTACTGCTTTTCTTGAGATAGTTTTTTATACCCTTCACCACACTGTGGTACAGGGTATTATGTCTTTGTGCATATGTTTGTAACAGGCAAAAATAATCGAGATAGACCCATGGTTGCTTTTGAGAATATGCATAGAATCACTTTCTGAGTCGATTTATGCATGTCCGTACGTCCGTCTGTCTGTCCATGTTATATTGTGAACAAAGTACAGGTCGCATTTATTATTCGAATTTGATGAAATATGGCACAGCGCATTTGTTTGGCCTAAGGACGAACCCTATGAAAATGGGAAAAATAGATTCCGATTTAGATATAGCTCCCATATATATTTTCGTCCGATTTAAGGCAAATGGTGTACCAAATTCCCTATTTATCTATCGATTTGCACGAAATTTGGCATAGCGTACTGAATAAGGTCTAGAATGATGTGTGTTAAGTTTCATGAAAATCAGTTCAGATTTAGATATAGCTCCCATATATATCTTCGTCCGATTTAAGGTAAATGGTGTACCAAAGCCCCTATATATCTTTCGATTTGCACGAAATTTGGCACAGCGTAATGAATAAGGTCTAGAATGATGTGTGTTAAGTTTCGTGAAAATTGGTTCAGATTTAGATATAGCTCCCATATATATCTTCGTCTGATTTAAGGTAAATTGTATACCACAGTCCCTATATATCTTTCGATTTGCACGAAATTTGGCATTGCGTACTGAATTTAGTCTAGAATTATGTGTGCAAAGTTTCGTGAAAATCGGTTCAGATTTAGATATAGCTTCCATATATTTTTTCATCCCATTTAAGGTAATTTGTGCATCAATGTCCTTTTATATCTTTCGATTTACACGAAATTTGGCATTGCGTGCTGAATTTAGTCTAGAATGATGTGTGTTATGTTTCGTGACAATCGATTCAGATTTAGATATAGCTCCTGTATATATCTTCGTCCGATTTAAGGTAAATTGTATACCACAGTCCCTATATATTTTTCGATTTGCACGAAATTTGGCATAGCGTACTGAATAAGGTCTAGAATGATGTGTGTTAAGTTTCGTGAAAATCGGGATATATATGTAGAATAAACCCAAAGTGGCGAAGGGTATCATATAGTCGGCACAGTCCGACTTTACTACTTTCCTTACTGTTTATACCCTACACAACTATGTTGTCAGGGTATTATAGCTTTGTGCAGCCCCAAAAGTTTGTAACGCCGCGAAATATTGGTCCTAGACCCACCTTTAAGTATACCGATCGTCATATCTCGACTAGCTGAGTCGATCTAGACATGTGTGTCCGTCCGTCTGTCCATTATATTTTTTAAACACGATACAGGCCACAGTTATGGACCAATCTTCATGAAATTTTGCATGTAGGGTGGTTTCTGGTCAATGAAGACCCCTATTGTTTTTGATAAAGATCGGTTAATATTTAGGGGATGAAATGGACCAAAAACTTTATTTTTGTCGGTTTTTCTGGTAGCTCCAGAGGCCGCAATTATGGCCCAAACACCGCGAATTTTTGCATGGAGAAGGGGATCGGACAAAAGAATAAGCATGCCTGGTTTGATAAAGATCGGTCAATATTTAGAGGATCAAAGGGACCCTAGCTTTTGTGTGAAAAATGACAAAATTTGTATTCTATAGCGTATATATTTACCACTGAAGGACATAGACCCGAGAAGTTGACAGTATATCCAAGAGGAGTGGTTGACCTTTAAATTGATGCCAATTATATTGTCGTAGGTACTCGAATGCGGGAGTTACTCTTATATATTTACTGGTGCTTACGTATTCAGATATTATTTAGTAACCTATTACCACACTGGAGGGCGGAAATATAGCGCTGATCGCTTTGAAATGTTGCATGTGGTTCCAGTTATGGTCAAGGACAACGCCTAAAATGTTAGGTGATAATCAGTTAATAATTTTTCGGATGAAGTGGACCGAAAACTTAATTATTTGTACTTTTCGAGTCGAAAGCCGAACATCACTAAACAACCCACTGTGAAGGGAATCTGGACAAGTAATTATAGGGGCTGTACTGATTATTAGTAACATTTGCTGACCCCTAGCCAGTCAAAAGTGTGCAAATATCGCGAAATATTGCCCATTCTCAGAATATAGAACCACAGAAAGTTAAATTTGCATGGAAGTTGTGTAGGGTATCGTATGGTCGGCCCCGTCCGACTATACTGCTCCGCTCACTGTTTTTTTTTTTTTTTGTTTCAGTTTGAATTTATTTGACTTGTCGCTAAATAAATTGAAATTTTACTTTCAATTTAGACGACGTGCCTTGAAACGAAGAAAGAAAGAAAAAAAATAACATTTCAAATGCGCGATGCATTGTTGACATTACATAGCTCATCTGCCATGATTTATTATATGAAAAAAGTTTTTCTTTTTTTGTTATATTTCTTCTATTGTTTTTTTATTTTTTTATCAATTGAAAAGAAAACATATGTTTTTCATCATAACATTGTAATTGAAATTTCTGGCAAAGAGTTAACTAGTCGCGAACCGGCGATGTTAATGAACTTTGGTAAAGAGGGAGAAAAAAAGTTTCAAATGACCTGTTATGCAGTTTTAAGAAAGAGGTTTTACAGATTTGGATTTCATAGACCTCCTGCATATAGACAAAAACATAGATTAATTTCTGGGGATTTCTACAGCCAGATAATTTTTCATAGGACTGATGAAGTTTCACAGAAGTTACCAAGAAGTTTCCCTTTCAGTGTCGAGAAAAATTTTTTGTCGGAATAGAAATCTAAAATTTTATATTTAAAAGCATATAAAGGCATAGAGTTTAGAAAAGGTAGCAATTTTCATTTTAACCCTCGGACAGTTTCGTTTGTCTTTCAGCAAAAACAAAAACCAAAAAAACTTATTTTGTTTTTGGATTCTAAACTAATTCAAGAATGTCCCTACAAAATTTCAAGTGAAAATCTCAACAACTCTTGAAGATATAACCGATTCATTGTGTCATCATCAAGTGACGGCAAGATTGATTCTCCGACTTTAAACGCATTTTTCTCGAAGCACCGTTTTACGAGGGGGGGCGGGCACGATAACTCAAAAACTAATAATCCAATCGGTTCCAAATTTTGACACGCTTTTCTGTGAGTGTATAGCTCTCATATGAAATAGAATAAAGCCAATCAAGCTTCCTTATTTTTTAACTTAGATAGTGGTCAAAAATAGGCGAATTTCCAAAACATATTTTTCAAAGGTCCGCCATTTTGTTTATTTGTGAGCGAAGTCACTAATCCTAATTCATACGAGAGCCAGACATGTACTCTTTCTAACTCACTTGGAATTTCCGGATTTCGATGTTCCAGTGAGGAGTTATCATGCCCGCCATCAAAAATATGGACTTTTCTTTAATCACCAAAAACAACAACAACAACTAATTTTTTTAAATTATTTTTCTTCTCTTTTAAATATTCAATTATATGTGTTAAGTTACAAACCTTAACATGCATTGGTATTCATTTACCAGCACAATAATAATCTTGAAAATTTAAAATCGAGAATGGGGGAGGTCCCCTTAAATGTCAAATATATTCGACAAAAGCACTGAAAGGGTTAAAAGGTTTTCCATTTACAGACATATTTGGAGAGGTATTTTTATATTTTTTAATGGCATATATTTTAGAATATTTTTAGATATTGAGGAGCAAACCCGTCTTACAGAGAAATTCTATCAATTGAAAGAATTCCTCCGATATTTTCTATCGTTAGAAAATATTTGTTGGGGTTTTCTTCCAATAAAAAGTTATAAGAGCTTATAGACGTTTTCAGAAAGCATTCCATTGGTTTCCAAATAATTTCACGCTAAATGGCAAGCAATCTTTCATTAAGGTGATGATGAGCGATTTTCAGAGAGAGTTTTTAATAACGAGCTAAAGTGAGTCTATCATAAACGATCCGATGATGTATTTACAAATTTTCTGTACAAAATCGTTATGGACGAGAAATTGGTATTAATGACAAACATAAGACAGTCGTAGTAAACCTATTTTCCTACTTCAATCTACTTTACCCGAATTTGCGCTCATTTTTTCTCTCTTTCTCTTTTTTCCGAAGAAAAACACCACCACCATTCGTTTTCCTCTGTTTTTTGTTTCTGTACGCTTTCGGCCTTTCCCCTCACTTGGTAGTTGCTAATTTTATAACCGTTTATTTGACGACTGTCTCTCTTGCTAACAACCGTCGTCTCTGCACTCAGTCGATTGTGGTTACTTTTGCATTCCACTGTTTATTTCGACACTGCTACTGTTCTCTTCATTGGTGTTGTACAATTCGCATATTTATTTTCCAAATTATTTCGATATTAATGCCAAATATAAAATACGCCACCACCATACAGACACTCTAAAGTTGTCTTTATTTACTCTCTCTCTCTTTCTGTTCAGAAACCAGCATTTAAAGTTTTATGAATTGCAACATTTCTGAACACTATTCATATAATATACGAATTATTTTTTCTATGTAGAAAGAATTTCACATATGCAAGCTGTAGGTGGTGCCTTTTTAAGGTAAGGAAGTCTATATCGAGTGTTTTATAGACAAGCTCTATAGAAGACGGATGTCTTTCGTAAACATGCTGAAGGAAGTTATTCACATACGAACGCAAAAAAGGGATTATTTACGAACTGGTTGGATTCTTTTTGTACGGGCTGAAAAAGTCGATCATTGAGGGGGTTTAAGTGAGTCTTGCATAAATTAAATTAGGGATATCTTTCAGTGCAGATTTGCTGATAGTTTTATAGATGGTGCATTCAGTAGTGAGTTACAGGGTGTTAAAAATGGAAGTGAGCAAAGAGAAAATTCAGTACCTTTTTTTGACAAAGGCGAAAATGTAAGCCAAGCGGCTAAAGTTGTGAATGGTGTTTATGGTTCCAGTTATGTAAAATTTTGGTTTCGTAGATTCCGTTCAGGAATTTTTGATGTCAAAGAGGCACCTCGCACAGGAAGGCCGGTCGTCGGTATATTAGCAGTAGTAACATCGCCCAGGAGCTAAAAATCGACCATAAAACTGTTTTAAACCATTTAAAATTGAACAGAAACGGCCAGAATTGGCCAACAGAAGAGGTGTCGAGTTCCACCAGGACAACGCAAGGCCACACACATCTACAGGACATTCCGAAGCATGTTAAATGAAGTCCTATAGTTCATATAAAAATAATGGATTTTTTTCTCCAACCTAATCTATATATATAAAAGAGTTGCGTTATAAGTGACTGACTGATCATCAACGCCCAGACGAAACGGCTAAAGCTAGAAGCTTGAAATTTGGCATGTACGTGGGGTTTGGTGAGTAGGCGTGTGATAAGGCGGGGTTTTTGGAAATTCGTACTAAAAGGTACTAAAAAGTACTAAAAACTGTATTACGCGGGAACGGTTAGATGTAGAACTTTGAAATTTGGCACGTAGCTTTGTCTATGGCGAGCGGACTAGAATTTGTGAAAAAAATTTGGAATTTAGTACTTAGATGTACTAAAAAGTACTAAATATTGTATTTGAATGGAATTGGTGAAGATTCATAACTGAAACTTGGTATGGAGCTTAAGCCATTGCAAAGAGAATACTGTGCAAAAATATTTTTTGGACATTAGTACTAAAAGGTACTAAAAAGTACTAAAACTGTATTACTCCGGAACGGTTGGTAGTAGAACTCTGAAATTTGGTATGCAGCTTTGTCAGTGATTAGCAAATCAGAATTTGTGAACAAGTTATGGAAATTAGTACTAAAGGTACTAAAATGTACTAAATATTATACTACGATGGAAAATGTAGAGATAGATGTCTGAAATTTGGTATGTAGCTTAAGTCATTAAAAATAAAATGATGTACAAAAAATATTTTTTGGAAATTAGAACAAATATGGTACTAAATAGTACTAAAAACTGTATTACGCCAGAACGGTTGGAACTACAACTCTAAAATTTGGTATGCAGCTTTGTCATTTATAAACAAATCGGAATGTGTGAACAAATTTTGCAAATTAGTACTAAATATTATACTACGATGAAACAGGTAGGGATAGATATCTGAAATTTGGTATGTAACATAAGCTATTACAAGTAGAATGATGGGCAAACATATTTTTTTTTAAATTAGTACTAGAATATATTAAAAAGTTCTGAAATTTCACATATAGCTTTAACTATTACAAATAGAATACTATGCCATTTTTTTTTTTTTTTTTTGAATTTAGCACTAAAGTTGCGATAAAAAGTACTAAATATGTAAATACAATGTAACTGGTAGAAATAGAAATCTGTAATTTTGTATGTAGCTTACTCTAAGCATAACTTTTTGGAATTAGTACTAAATACTGTAGTATAATGGAACCGGTAGGAATAGAAATCTGAAACACGGCACATAGATTTAATTATTACAAATACTATGCTATATATTAATATATTTTTGAAATTTGTACTAAAATGGTACAAAATATTAACTTATAATGGAAAAGTCATAGATTGAGATCTGAAATTTAGTATGTAGCTTAACTATTACAAATAGACCGATATGCACAAAATTGTCCTAAATATTGTACCATAGTGAATGGTAAAAAATATAAATGTAAATTTAGAGTACAAAAATGTCCAACTATAATTAACAGGCTTGTTTTATTGAAAATTCGTACTAAATGGCATCATTAATACAAAATATTGCACAGTATGGGAACATTATTTGTATATTATAAACAAATAGAATACGAATCGAATACAATTACTAAATATTGTATACGGTAGAATGGATGAAGATAGGAACCTGTTATTAAATAATTATCTGGAACTATGACAATAACAATTTATACATAAAAATTTTGCATTAATAACTTCTAAAATGTACTAAAAAGTACAACACATTGTATACGGCGGTACGGGTGGATATAAAAACAATGCTTTTGGCAATATTGTTTGACATTTGTACTTAAAGTACTAAATATTTTATACGACAGAACGAGTAGAGGTAGAGTCCTGAAATTTTGTATGTATATTTTGTTTAAACAAATTAAAAAAAGTATTTTTTTTTAATTTTTAGTAAAAAGTACTAAATAGAAAATGTTAGAGAAAGATATCCGAATTTTAGTATTACTCTTTGACTATGGTAAATAAAATGTTTAATGGAAATATATACGGTTATATGAAATATAGTTTCGAATCCCACATGAATCTATACTACAGCGAATGATTATGTGAATTTTGGTTAAAATTTCTAGTGTAGTGAAAAACAGGCGAGACTTCAAACACAAATAAGTGAAACTATGCAATAAGCCGCTGAACATCACAAGTACTAAAGTGTAGTCAATTTTAAATGCTAAAGTTCCAAATTTTCTAAAATAACAATACTGATATTTCCAATGATGTTTCCAACCACATTGGATCGATCTTTTGATGTAATGAATAATGGGCTGGATCATTATTATGAGGATATACTAAAAATACCGACAATACCATTGAGTATTTTGTAATACGTAACGCACCAGAAATACTAAATTTCTGCAATTTTAATGGAAATCTTCACTATAAAGGCAGGTCTCTGAATAAAAAATGATGCGCTGTGCAAAATTGTAATTTGTACTATAAGGGTACTAATATCAGTACTAAAACGAACTAGATATTTTACCATTAGTATTAAATTACCGGAAGGTACAAAAAAGGTTAACACAGTATTATAGAACTTTTTACATCAGTCCATCGGGACGATCGAGAAAATAGTAAACTTACATAACTTGTACTCGATTTAGTAGGATAGAAGCATTAACGTTTCTGTACGAAAGAAATACGGAGTAAGATCTGAGATTGAAACAAACATATTAAGATATAAAACCTATAATAAAAATGTTTCAAATTTGTACTTAATCCAAAAGTATATTGCGTAGCTAAAATAATGTTTATTTATTTAACTATAAAAAGTTTCGCTAACAACGTAGCGGGCCTATGCTAGTATTAACATAAACAGGACTTTAAAAAGTTAAAGGTGGCCATCTCAAGTTTTCAGCGATATTCAATAGATGGAAGATTTTCCGAACAATTTCTTTGGATATATTCCAAAGATCAACATATTATGGAAGAATTTCATTATGCATTTAGAAGTTCAAATAAATTTTTCAGGTTTTCTATAAATGACAGAATTGTTTACAGGGCCTTCTATAGTAGAGAAGTTTTATTCTTTAATTTATGTAAGACCTCCAAAAGGTGCTTATAAAAAAGAAGAACCCATAGTGTGTACATTGAAATATATATTAGGAGTTATTAAATCTACGACTTGTAGACTCTGTGGTGGCTTCAACATTTTTAAGCAATTCACGCTTTCGGCTAAAATGTGGTGTTTCAAAAATTCATCCATTTGTGACACTTTTCGATGGCTTAACAATATTCAAATTTTAAAACTTTCTGAGAGTATTGGACATAAATTAACACTGGTTGGCTTCCTAACGTCCTATACACATTATGGTCTTCAGGAAGTCTATACATTATATGTGGCCTAAGAAAGTCAAATGATTTTTGATTTCAAAAATTCCTTCCTTATGACCTTCGGAAAGGTTTGCCTTTAAAAAATCACCTGACGCGATGCCTTTTTGGGCATTTCGGTCCGAATTTGGTCCGAAGAACTAATAAATTTTCAATTTGGTTCGTTGGTGGTCCATGACCATTTCGGTCTATTTTCATGCTACTAATTTATAAGAGTTCCTATTGAATTTTAAACGTCGGACCAAAAATCGAATATTCTGTCAAGTGGACTGCGCACGTTGAAGCTGCTCACAAGCGTGGGATAACGCAACGTGCATCTGACAAGATTTTGAAGTATGCATTTTGGGATAAGCATGGAGAATATCCGGTTAAAAAATGAATAAACCCCGTATGTCTTCCTCAAATTTTGTTTGTTATAAATTTTTCGTAAATAATTCGAGCGAATCGGACAGTTTTTCGTAATAAATAATTTATAGTAAATAGTAGCAAATTAGGAAACCCATTAATTCGTTATAATATCGATTTCATGTCTTTGAGGACCCCTTCTAAAATCTTATGAGCTATATTTTTGTGGAATATTGCCAGAATGAAAGACCGCATCTTGTGATAAAATAGTGATGATTTCTATGGGCATAGAAACATTCACAGGCTTTACAGTTTCTATCTTATTATACGCGATTCTAAAAATCATTTTTTACCCTTACTCCAACAAACCCCCAATTATTTTCCGTATCATTCAGGGAGGCCATTTTCGGCTATAAATACTCTTTAAAATCCTCATTTTATTTATAGACCACCCAAATTGAAAAATTAATTCCTTTCGTTCAAAAAAACCTATTCTAAAGAAATTTCTTCACATGACTTCCTATGACACACGTACTCTGCCGACATTCCATCAGGCCTAGCTGTATGCCTACCAACAGTGCCGCCACCGTTCAATTTTTATTACATCTCGTTGGTAATTTATCAACAGAAATGAATTAAAATTTCGTTAACCGCTTTCTTTTGACAAATATTTTGATCTCGATAAGAAATAAGACGACGTCGACAACAACAAAACAAATAAAACTATTTTTATGATCTAAATTTGTTTTTGGGAATATAGTTTAAATTGCCTTTTCCAAAGGTAATGCCGACGTTTTTGCAGTACACTGAAAAAAAATTATAAGAAATAATAAAAATCTTTTTAAAACCATTTTTAAGACTTTTCTTCTATACCAACATTAAAAAGTCCTATCCCGTCTTTTCATAGTAAAATCCATATTTTTTTTATTCAACATAATTCCTTTGAAGGGTGTTACGCCGATTATGGCGACCCTCGAACTATTGCACTATGAACTGTCTTTTGCTTGAATATGAACTTCTGTTTGATCTGCTCGTCATTTTTTAAAACCCTGAAATCTTTTTTCAAATTTGAATAATTGCCTTCAAACAATTTTTTTTCGATTACCCCAATGCAGAGTTTCCAAATTCTCCAATACTCGAATTTACTGTCAATTTCTTTAAGTGTAATATTTTTTTCTTGATTTGATTTATATTTTACTTCCACACGGAAATTGTCAACCGTGGAGAGAAATTCCCTATCATATGAATGTGTATGGTCGTATGTGTTGTCTTGCATCACGTAGTTGTAGTAGGGGGGTTAGGGCCGACAGAGTGGAAGATTTTACATTACCAACCATTAAATGTTTTGCCGCGGTACTTTTTTTCTTATTATTATTTTTATGGACATTCGTAGGTTAATTTTTTGTGTTGCCTCTTTATGTTGACACACTAAAGATTTATCTTAACAAGGTATAAAAGGTATAGATGGATGTTAAGATGATGAAGAAAAAAAACAAACTACACACAAAGGGTTGCTACATATACAGCGGAACCAATAAGAAAACCGATAGAGAACACTTATACTAGAGATGGGCAGTGGGTAAATACCCAAAAGGTAAATACCCGGTAAATTGGGTAAATACCCATTTGCGGGTATTTATTTGGGTATTTACTATATTGACTCGGTAATACAACATCTTACACCCTATTTCCGGATTTCTGTTATCAAATCGATTTAGAATGGATAGTTTTACGATACTTTAAAGACGTGGGTAAATACTTGGGTAAATACCCGAGTTTTTACCCAAAAATTGGGTATAAACTCATTAACTGCCGAACCACTTGACGTAGGCGGCCAAAATTTTGCACACATTTTTCTAATGTTAAAGCAAATATAGAAATCCAACATGGGGTCCTTGGGTCCATGTTTTGATATAGGCCGTAAATACTCAAAATATGGGTACCTTTGTATGGGGGCTACCAGTAAACGTGGGCAAACATACATACATTTTTGCATGAACATTTGGTACCCAAAAAGAACACTCTGTGCCAAATTACAACCAATTTGGTTGTAAAATGTGTCTAATAGACAAAAAATACCTTAAATCGGTAGATAAGAATATATGGGGGCTATATCAAAACTTGGACCCAGGGACCCCATGTTGGATTTCTATATTTGCTTTGACATTAGAAACATGTGTGCAAAATTTTGGCCGCCTACGTCAAGTGTTTCGGCAGTTAATGAGTTTATACCCAATTTTTGGGTAAAAACTCGGGTATTTACCCAAGTATTTACCCACGTCTTTAAAGTATCGTAAAACTATCCATTCTAAATCGATTTGATAACAGAAACCCGGAAATAGGGTGTAAGATGTTGTATTACCGAGTCAATATAGTAAATACCCAAATAAATACCCGCAAATGGGTATTTACCCGGTATTTACCCACCCCTTGGGTATTTACCCCGTAAATACCATCTCTACTTATGACATCTAAAGTGAAAATAAGCCTTTCTGAGGTTATTCTATGGACATCCTTAAAAAATTCTATGGAAACCCTTATTCGGACGAAAATATATATGGGAACTCTATCTAAATCTGGACCGATTTTCAGGGAACTTAACACACATCATTCTAGACCTAATTCAGTATGCTGTGCCAAATTTCGTGCAAATCGAAATATATATAGGGACTTTGATGCACCATTTACATTAAATCGGACGAAAATATATATGGGAGCTATATCTAAAACTGAACCCTCCACCATAGTATGGAGGGTATATTAATTTTGTCATTCCGTTTGTAACTCATCGAAATATTCTAAAATTCTAAGACGATCTAGCCATGTCCGTCCGTCCGTCTGTTGTAATCATGCTATCTTCTGAAGGAATTGAGATAGGGTGCTGAAATTTTGCATAGGGTCTTTTGTCTGCAGGCAGGTCAAGTTCGAAGATCGGATATATCGGTCCACGTTTAGACATAGCTCCCATATAACAGTACCCCAGATTTTCGGTATTTTGGGGTTCTTGGGCGCGTTTTTCAACCGAATACGCTGAAATTTGGTACATTGGGTTCTTATTGGGTACTTAATGTCCCCACAAAAAATTATATTATTTTCTGGTAGCCTCCATATAACGGTACCTCCTAATTTTCAGTATTTTGGGGTTTTGATCGTATTTTTCCACCGATTTGGCTGTAATTTAGTATTTCGAGTTCTTAATAGGTACCAAATCTCTCCACAAAAAATTATAAATATATGTGAATTTTTTCGGATATCCCCCATATAAGGGTACCCCCCAATTTTCTGTATTTTGGGGTTCTTGAGCGCGTTTTTCAACCGAATTCGCTGAAATTTGGTACGTTGGGTTCTTAATAGGTTCCAAATCTCTCCACAAAAAATTATGAATATAGGTCCATTTTTTCGGATAGCCCCCATATAAGGGTACCCCCAATTTTCGGTATTTGGGGGTTCTTGAGGGCATTTTTCAACCGAATTTGCTGCAATTTGGTCTTTTTGGGGTGGTCCCCATATAACCCCCTTTTTATATTAAAATAGTTATCTGATTTGTTCCGCGTTTTGAGTTTGGTTCTAAGACTCTTGTGTAATCATTTCACCTGCAGAGGATAGAGATATAAACAATTAGAACGTAAGGTTCGATAATGAACTATAGCCGCATTTTGACCTAGCCCCTTGATTGGAAGTTCCAGAATTTGAACTAAGCTTGGAAGAAATAATAAGATGGGCAATGTTCGGATGAAATCTAAATTTTCTGAAACGGATTTGGTCTAAAGAAACATGGGGTCTAGAACCAATATTTCGATGAGGCACATTTTCACCGTGTTAAAGTGTATACACCCTCATTAGCCATAAGGCTGAGGGTATAATTATCCTTTAAATTTTTCTAAAATTTGTATTATGGTTTACATAATCCGTTTTTAGAAATGTCGGTATAGGTCCACTTTTTGGTATCTTCCCTATATTTTCATTTCTAGTACCTGTCAATGTATCTATGGTGGAGGGTGTCCAAAGTTTGGCCCGGCCGAACTTACCGCTTTTCACTTGTTTTTTTTAAGTCGACCTATACGCTACAATTATAAGCCGAACATCACAACACAACTTACGGTGAAGAGAATCTGGACAAGTAATTAGAAGGGCTGTACAGAATATTAGTAATATTCAGAATATATGTCAGTGTAAGGAAGAGGTGCTGTGGCCTCTAATCGGGCAAGCGGGCGGAAATATCCCGAAATATTGCCCAAGCTCAGGATAAACATCCGCAGAAAGTTAGAGTTCCGTGGTAGTTGTGTAGGGTATCGTATGGTCGGCCCGGCCGACTATACTACTCCGCTCACTGTTTTTAAATTGTATTTTCATAAAAATAACCACTTCATTTTAAGTTCCAAGTCCATGCTGGTAAAAATTTGCACACAACTAAAATAGTAGTTTTTTTCTATACTGGAAAAAAGTGAATTTTCTTTTTGCATTTGTGGTTTACCATACATACGTCTTCACCTGCAAAAAAGCGAAAATAACCTCATCATCCTCAGAGTGTGATAAGAAAATCATAGGTCTAAGACAAAACAATTATACCATGAAAAGTAGTGGCGTGGTACCACCACTACTATTAATGATGACAAAGTGCCTGGCTGTCTGCCATTGAAAGCAACAACACAAATCCCCGTGTCGGATGAATGGAAATGTGAATGAGTATGAATGAAAATTAGTTTTGTTTTAGATAAGTGTTTTTGTCTGGCAACTACCCGCACTGGCTGAATGTCAAGCCTAGAAAACAAAAGACGCCTGCGCATCTGCAGCTTCTATACAATTGGAATCTTTATTCTCAAAACAAATGCAGCCACTCTCAATTTCATTTGTAAAATGCATTTCGGTTAGGGTTTTCTTTTTTCTTCTTATTATTATTTGAAAACAAAAAGAAAACTGATTTTCTTGGTCTAAAAGAAATTTCACTTTTACAACTGTACCACCACCGCCAACAACAACAACAAATCAAATGGAATGGAAAAAATTGAAATAATCATAGAAATTTAATTTGTGGTAAGAAAACGCAAAGCTTGACATTCGGTTCATCAAATGTCAGTCGCATATTAATCAAAGAAAGAAGTACAACAAAGTTTATATTATGATGTATTGTTGTTGTAATCTTCATATATCTTGATACATCATTGACATATTGTTATTGTCTTTTTTTTAAATTATTCCACAGAAATATGTAGTTTATTATGTCGTTATAATTTTTTCTTCTTCACTTTAATAGATGCACATAACCGTTATGTGAAAATGATAAGCGTAAAAAATTCTTCACACATCCATTTCGAAAAAAAAATATTTGTTTATTGAAATCTCTTTTTTTAATTGCTTGCGGGACAAGTCAATGACCAGGTCTTTATTTTTTGAGAATATTTAGGTCATTGTTTATGAAGATTATTAAACATGTTATGAAGAATATTTGAACATAATCACAGAAACAGGATTGAAGATAAAAAATGATGGGAAAAATCCTTTACTGAAGTTATATCACTTTATGTGGTAAAAGGCCAGTACAATGACTCCAGTAAAATAGATGCCATAGGAAATGACTTTTTACATTTTTTTAAAAAAAATATTTTTCAAGACTTTTTTTGTGGATTTTTTTTTTTAAGATTTTTTTCGTGGACTACCATGAAGAGAAATAGTGGAGAGGAATATGAAACAAAAAAACTCCAAGCACGTGAGTGCTAATTTTTCGAAAATAAAGATTGTCTTTGTTCCAAAAAGTGTTTAAATGGAATTGGATACGAAGACAGGAAAGCTAATTTTGATTATTTTTGGAAATTAGCAAATTTCGAAAAACATAATTTGTATCTGTGTGGTTTGATTACAAAACAAAAACGCCCCAGAAATCACAAAGGATATATGAGAAAATGGAGTCTTAAGTTTCATCTATATGTAAGTTTAAGTTCGGAAATTTCTGTTTGCAAAACATTTTTTTTTTGATACTTTCAAAATATCTAACGGGAGATTAAGCCGTGCTTTAAATTCTGAAACACCTGGAATGGATGGTCGTGGCAAAATGGCTAGTTCATCTAGAAAACCAGTAAGGAAAGTAGTAAAGTCGGACGGGGCCGACTATATGATACCCTTTACCACTATGGGTATATTAAACAGGACTATAACATAAAATTGGATGAAAAAAAATGTGATATTTATCTAAATGTGAAACTACCTAGATCTATCCATAAAGTATGTCAATCGACTTCAAACAAATATAAATATGTCATCCGTTGGGCTATGTCTGCACTTCTAGAAAACGCAACTACGTAATTCTATGCTCAATTTTGTAAGTTGTGCAAAATTTGATGTCAATCTGACTAACATGAGGAGTTTGATGCCCAATTTACTTGAAATTTGGCGAAAATATATATGGAAGCTCTATCCAAATATTGAGCGATTTCAAGCAAACTTGTCACAGGTTAGGTTATACTAATTTCAGAACGTTTTGTTCCTATTGGTTCCTTAATACGTCAATTACTTAAAATCAATCTATAATAAAAGGGAGCTATATCTAAATCTGGACCGATTTTCACGAAACTTGGTAGACATCATTCTAGACCTAAATGATTAGGCTGTACCAAATTTCGTGCAAATCGAAAGATATATAGGGACCGTTTACATTAAATCGGTTAAATATATATATATGGGAACTATATCTAAATCTGAACCGATTTTTCCCAATTTCAATAGGGTTCGTCCTTGGGCCGAATAAGTGACCTATGCCAAATTCCATCCAATTCGGATCATAAATGCGACCTGTACTTTGTTTACAATTTAACATGGACAGACAGACGGACGGACGGACATGCATAAATCGACTTAAAAAGTGATTCTATGCATATTCTCAAAAGGAACCATGTGTCTATCTCGTTTCATTTTGCCTGTTACAAACATATGCACAAAGACATAATACCCTGTACCACAGTGTGGTGAAGGGTATAAACAGATGAAGAAAAACTTAAAGTAGTACGAGATCATATTCAGAGTTTTCCAGCATGTGAGAGCCATTAGACGAGATTACGTCACACTTCAGGTCGAAAGTATCTAAGTGCTGACTTAGATATTCGAAAAATGTATGGGCTATATGTGGAAAAATGTGATGAAAATAATACATCATATGTAAAGGAGTGTACTTATAGAAAATATTTAATACTGAGTTCATACTCATAGTAAAGACACGTGACAAAAGTGTGACTCCAGTAATGAGGACGAAAAGTTGCATCTTATGGAAATTCATGCCGAACAGGCTATAAAAAGTTTAAAGGATGACATACAAAAACCAAAAGATAAACCGAAAGAAATTTACGGATTTACATTTGATCTACAAAAAGCGCTTCCTTATCCAAAACTTTTTGTTTCGGTAGCTTACTCTAAGCGCAACATGTATGTATACAATTTAGGGTTTCATAATTTCCACAATGGAAATGCTAAAATGTATGTATGGGATGAAACAATCACTTCAAGAGGATCACAGGAAGTTGCGTCCTGCATCTTAAAGCATATTCGGGACATTACCACTCAAAAGCATATAATAGCTTACAGTGATGCAGTGCTGCCAGTTAAATTTCATGAAAAATCGTCAATTTTTCAGAAAAAAATCGGCATAATCGGCATTTGTATTTTTAAAAATCGGCAGCATATAATTTATAAATAAATTCATATGTTTTGGTTTATAACAAATCAATATTGTTTATTACATTAAAAAAATTCAATTCTGTATAAAAAAATAACATAAAAGATTCATTTTTCTACAAAAAATGTAGATTTTTTTAATATAGTAATTATTATGTACACTAGTGAGATCTTTCTTTCGTGTGCGCACTTTTTATTCGTTTATTGTTAATTTTGCCTTATTCGATGTAAAATGCCAAAAAAATTATGCCAAAATTAGATATACTTCAAAATCAACATAACAGCCAATCGGAAGCATAACAGCCAATCGAGTAAAAAGTTTCATTCTTGCCAAATGATCGGGATTTGGGTTTGATAGAAACTAAAATAAAAAAATCTAATTATTTATACGTCCCTGAGCATTATTATAATTTAATAGAATCATGTAAGATGAAAAACCCATTTTCGGTAGTACAAATGGATCAAAACGATTTTATTTCTACAAAACAACTAAAAGAATCAACGAATAATAGAGAGAAAAACATCAATGGAGAAGCTGTGCCTTGGTCAAAAATACAATGGATCAGATTTCTAAAAAATGTCCCATATAAGATGTTTTATAAAACTTCCTTGGATGACAACTCCGAATTCAAAGTATTAGACGTCTCACCTAAAAAAGGAAGACCTAGAATATACGGAAATATTGATTTACTTCCATTATACACAACCATTAGACCAATAACAAAAGAAAAACGTAAAGATATGATGGATCTACTACCCTATATTCCACCAATTTTTCACAAACACTTTATTTCTCTAAACACTAATGAATAATTTACTTTGTCACAATGAAATGACTTTGAATAAAACGTTAATTACTAATCTTTGTTGTATTAGTTCGGCTGTAGGCTTTTTAAAAGTAAAAATCGTTTCTAATTTTGATTTTTAATATTTATTGTTTCCAATATTTCGATTGGATTCTCCAATCATCCTCAGGGAACTACAATTACATATATTTTAACAGATTTTGAAACAACAATAACAATATGTAAATAAACTTACTTGAAGAAAGTTATGTTGTCTTTAAGTCAACGTTCTTACTTCAACTAAAGTCTAACAGATTTGTATTTGTTTACTGTGTGTCTATAGATTTGAGCGCAGTTGTCTGTGTCGGTTTTATAATTGAGTCGAGTGTTGATTATGTGCAACATCTCAAGAGTAAACCTTTTTTGATAATTACTTTCTTGAGTTAGAATTTTTATGTCATTAAAATCTGGGGTATGTCCTGTTTTTGTGCAGTGTGCTGCAAGGGCTGTTTTTTGCTCTATGGGTTTGTACAGAGCTTTTTGATCCGATTTATGTGCGGATATTCTTGTCTTTAATTTTGTCTTAGTAGTGCCAACATATACCTTTTGGCATACGTTGGACTTGTCTCCCTTACATTTAATGCGGTATACTACGTTGGATTTCTCCTCGTCTTGTATTTTACTTTTTAATTTGCTGAAAAGATTATTCAGCGTGTTTGTAGTTTTAAATGCCAGCTCAAATTTTGTGTTGTCGTAAATGTTAGAATGTTTTAATCTTTCTGAAAACCCACGTGTATATGTCATAGTTTTGTAAATTTTCTCGGTGTTGTCGCTTGTTTTCTTTGTCTTTTCTTTTCTTGCTCGTATCATGAGATTGTCAATAGTTTAGTCCGGAAAATCATTTTTCTTCAGGATCTTCTTAATTATATTAATGTTTTTGTTGTGATAGTCTGGATGGCTTATGTCTAAAACTCTATTTATGAAATTAGATGCAGTGTTGATTATTGTTCTTCTCGGATGTCTAGATGTAAAGTTAATCAGTCGTCCCGAAGCTGTAGGTTTCTGGTACCAGTCAAGTTTAAGATGGGGTCCTTTTCGTATCACTAGTGAATCCAGGTATGGCAATTGGTTGTTGCTTTCAAGTTCCATAGTAAATTGTATTTGAGAGTTGAATGAGTTCAAGATGTCCAAATTGTCCTTTATTTCGTCTTTTTTCATGACTGTAAAAATGTCGTCCACATATTTGGTCAAAATCTTTGGTTTTGTGTACATTCTCTGTATTGATGAGTCCAGCAATTTCTCCATAACTATGTCAGCTATGACAGGGGAGGCTGGAGAGCCCATAGGCATACCTTTATTTTCTTTAAATATTTTGTCGTCATATATGAAATATCGTCAAAATTGCGTCAAAATTTTTTTTATTTACTAATAATTTTTTTTCTTTTTTAGTATAAGTCATTTATAAAGTCATGCAGTTAATTTTGAAAGTCGTACAAGTCATTTAAACCTTTCAAAACCACATTTTCTTTTAAAAAAGGCAATAAATTTCACAATCATAATAAATACATGTTTGTTGGGACTCTTAATATCTCGAAAAAAAAAAAAAATATGACATATGCCACTTTCAAAATCATGGGCACATTTAATTGAATTCATTTAATAAAACGAGGCGATATTAATAGCTTTTTTCCAAGTAATTTGTTAACTTATCCCAGTCGGCATCATCTTCACCATCCAATATTTTAATTACTTCCGCTTCATCCAATATTGGTTTTTGGAAAGATAATATTCTGAATTCTCGAAGAACGGGGCAAGTTGCTGAGTTTCAATCGCATATAAATTACATAGTTTACATATTTTGATGTCGATTCTGAATAAAATGTGTTATATGCCAGAGGTATCATTCCGCTGCGAGCTTTGAATATCCAACCTATTTGATCGTGTGTGTTTTTTATACCCTTCACCACACTGTGGTACAGGGTATTATGTCTTTGTGCATATGTTTGTAACAGGCAAAAATAATCGAGATAGACCCATGGTTCCTTTTGAGAATATGCATAGAATCACTTTCTGAATCGATTTATGCATGTCCGTCCGTCCGTCTGTCCATGTTAAATTGTAAACAAAGTACAGGTCGCATTTATGATCCGATTTGGATGAAATTTGGCACAGCTCATTTGCTTGGCCCAAGGACGAACCCTATTGAAATTGGGAAAAATCGGTTCAGATTTAGATATAGCTCCCATATATATTTTTGCCCGATTTACGGACTTTAGACCCTGAAAATCTTTCGATTTGCACGAAATTTGGCATAGCGTACTGAATTGAGCCACGAAAGATGTGTGCCAAGTTTCGTGAAAATCGGTTCAGATTTAGATATAGCTCCCATATATAGTTTCGGCCGATTTTTGGTAAATGGCGTACCAAAGTCCCTATATATCTTTCGATTTGCACGAAATTTGGCATAGCGCACTGAATTAAGTCTAGAATGATGTGTGCAAAGTTTCGTGAAAATCGGTTCAGATTTAGATATAGCTCCCGTATATATCTTCCTCCGATTTAAGGTAAATGGTGTACCAAAGTCCTTATATATCTTTCGATTTGCATGAAATTTGGCATAACGTACTGAATTGAGGCTAGAATGATGTCTGCCCAGTTTCGCGAAAATCGGTCCAGATTTAGATATAGCTCCCATATATAGTTTCGTCCGATTTCATGTTAATGGTGCCCCAAAGTCCCCATATATCTTTCGATTTGCAGGAAATTTGGCATAACGTACTGAGTTGAGCCTAGAATGATGTCTGTCCAGTTTCGAGAAAATCGGCCCAGATTCAGATATAGTTTCGTCCGATTTCATGTAAATGGTGCACCAAAGTCCCTATATATCCTTCGATATATTTGGATAGAGCTTCCATATATATTTTCGCCCGATTTTAAGTAAATTGGACATCAAACTCTTCATGCTAGTCAGGTTGACATCAAATTTTGCACAACGTACAAAATTGAGCATAGAATTACGTAGTTGCGTTTTCTAGAAGTACAGACATAGCCCAACAGATAACCTATTTATATTTGATTGAAGTCGATTTATATAACTTATGGATATATAGGTAGATTCACATTTAGATAAATATCACATATTTTATTTCATCCAATTTCATGTTAATAGTCCTGTTTAATATATCCATAGTGGTGAAAGGTATCATATAGTCGGCCCCGTCCGACTTTACTACTTTCCTTACTGGTTTTTCATTTAAGTAGTGGTGGGCTCTGTCCGGGTTCAAATGTTTATATATTCGGAGACTTTGACAGCTCCGGAGACATCGGAGACTTTGACTCCTCCTTCAATCTTGCTTTTATGTACAGAAAATATTCCAATTATCTGGGGACGACATCATATGTTACCATGGTATGTTAAACTATTGCCCAGAACGTAATTTTCGAAGTATAAGATCTGATAGCTGCTTCGGAAGTCTTTTGTTTGAGTACTGGAACATAGCTTTGCTTAAATAGTTTAGATGAAGTCCTAGAGTGTAGAATTGAGTGTCTTCGACATCACTTTCCAGCATCAGCACATAGTTTAGCGTAACGCTTACATGCAAAATTATCTTTAAGAAGTATTTCTGCAACTTGTTTATCTCTTCGAAATAAGAGAACCCCCAAATTTGTGCAGCATAAGTTTGTATGGATCTACAGACAGCTAGAAACAGTTTCGATTTCGCATTCATTGCTACATCCGTTCTTTCTATGAACTGGTTCCAAATAGCATTTATTGCATTTTTTGCTTTATTACATCTGTTCTGCACATGCTTATGAAATGTTATCTTGAAAATAATACTTGAATTCGTTTGCGACCTTTATCTCGCTGCCTTTATATGTCCACTTTTCATTTTTACTTGGTCTTCCTCCATTTCTAAAAACCATAATTTCGGATTTAAATAAATTCACCTCTAAGCAGGGTGCCCAAAAATTCGCTCGCGAATGATTCAAAATACATTCTTTTTGTTTTGTCCACATTTTAAGAATGAATTCATGGCGATAAATTCTTTACCAAACGAGCATTCGACAAAGAATGTTCGCGCACAGGAAAGATGACTGTTTTGGAAATTATTTCTCATAGACTACCATTAGGCGTGGATTTTTTAAAATATTTTTTCCAGGGACTACCATAGGCGTGGATTTCTTCAAATTATTTTTTTCCAGGGACAACCATTAGGTGTGGATTTCCTCAAATTATATTTTCAGGGTCTACCATTAGGTGTGGACTATCATTGAACCTTCAACTGTTAGAAGATGTTTTCAAGTCCGAAACCTCTTAGAGGTTTTCTGTAGTCAGAAGACCTTTTGAAGGTCTTCTATAGATTGAAAACCTCTTACATGTCTTTTTTAGACACAATAACTTATACTGATATTCTATTCTTCTATAGATACAGGGCTTTTATTCTTTCCAGAGATACATTAAAAAAATATAAAATTATAGAAAAAACTTACCTTATGTTTACGCCTTAATAGATGTGGAGCCCCACCCGGGGGCTGTAGCGGCACAGCCGGTTCTGGTGTAACAGTCTGTACCGGACGCGGTGGTTTCAATGCCAATTTCTTTAGACTGGCAATACGTTTATCACACATCAATGAGACATCGTCAATTCTTTGGAGAACCTAAAAGAAAGAAACAGAAAACAAATGGATAAGCTTTTAGAGGTCGGAATGTGGGCTATTCAATTTCATGTGGAACAATAATAGTAATAAAACAATAAAACAGCGACGACAACAATAAAATTATAACAATACTGAAAAAATCTGTTTTAATTTTATTGTTGGTCATGGCCAGAAGAATGAAAACTAAATCACAAAAACAACTGCTTGAGATTCTGGAGAAAGTGTCATAAAATAGCATTTTTTGGGAATCAGAATTGTTGACATAGCATGGAGATGGAGAGAAGAGAAGTGTGGTTACATGTGGGCATACACATAAGCATTAAGAATAAATATATGTTTTAAGTGGATTATTTGTGGTTGGTTGTCTTGTAACTTTCATGGCCTAGAATTGGGCTATCAGAACAGAAAATGAAAACATTTTGAAATCAAAAGAAAACAAAAACACTCATAGCAATAATTTCTTTCTAAGAAATTCAATTCGAGTTATGTTTTTCCTTCGTGCCGAAGATCCACAACACACACGACTATGTAGAACAAATGTGGCTTTTGTTTTCAATGACGGAACAAGACATACATCTGTCTGTCTGTTTACTTTATCGGCCCAATTGAATAGAGGGAGGAGGGTTTTTGAGATTTATGACAGCCGTTTTCTAGAAAACAAAGCTTAGCCTTTTATTTATGACTAAGTGTGGCATTTGTTTTGATTCAAATTCGAAAGTGCTGGATATGGGCCTAGATTCCATTTTACAACAAAAAATAGAAACTGATGGATTTATAAACTAATTAATTACAAATGTGTATCTGCAGCATTAAAAGATTTGAGACGCATTTGAAGATCTACACAAAAGAATTATGCATCAGTGCAATATGGTATACATGAGAACAGTGGGACAAAATAATATTTACGTTTTTTTTTTTTTGCAGGGACTGTCATTAGTCGTGGATTTTTATACCCTACACAACTATGTTGTCAGGGTATTATAGCTTTGTGCAGCCCCAAAAGTTTGTAACGCCGCGAAATATTGGTCCTAGACCCACCTTTAAGTATACCGATCGTCATATCTCGGCTAGCTGAGTCAATCAAGACATGTGTGTCCGTCCGTCCTTAGGCGTGGATTTTTATACCCTACACAACTATGTTGTCAAGGTATTATAGCTTTGTGCAGCCCCAAAAGTTTGTAACGCCGCGAAATATTGGTCCTAGACCCACCTTTAAGTATACCGATCGTCATATCTCGGCTAGCTGAGTCGATCTAGACATGTGTGTCCGTCCGTCTGTCTGTCCATTATAATTTGTAAACGCGATACAGGCCACAGTTATGGACCAATCTTCCCGAAATTTTGCATGTAGGATGGGTTCTGGCCAATGAACCCCCTATTGTTTTTGAAAAAGATCGGTTATTATTCAGGAGATGAAATGGACCAAAAACTTTATATATTTATATTTTTATGGACTACCTTTAGGCGTGGATATATTTATATTTTTATGGACTACCTTTAGGCGTGGATATATTTATATTTTTATGGACTACCTTTAGGCGTGGATATATTTATATTTTTATGGACTACCTTTAGGCGTGGATATATTAATATTTTTATGGACTACCTTTAGGCGTGGATATATTTATATTTTTATGGACTACCTTTAGGCGTGGATTTTTTAAAGATATATTTCTATGGACTACCTTTAGGCGTGGATTTTTTAAAGATATATTTCTATGGACTACCTTTAGGCGTGGATATATTTATATTTTTATGGACTACCTTTAGGCGTGGATATATTTATATTTTTATGGACTACCATTAGGACTACCTTTAGGCGTGGATATATTTATATTTTTATGGACTACCTTTAGGCGTGGATATATTTATATTTTTATGGACTACCATTAGGACTACCTTTAGTTTACCTTTCTTTTTAAATATTTTTAGGGACTACCTTTAGTTTACCTTTCTTTTTAAATATTTTTAGGGACTACCTTTAGTTTACCTTTCTTTTTAAATATTTTTAGGGGCTACCTTAGGTGTGGTTTTTTTTAAAATTATTTTTATGTTTATTAGGCGTTGATTTTTATAAATATATTCTCCTGTGGACTACCTTTAGGCGTGAATTTTTAACCATACCACTGTTTTAAACCACAAACAGGAGAATACAAACAATTGTATTGTGCGTCTAATATTCATTGCACATGCGTCGAACAAGGCAAAGCGTCGAACCTCCTCCATAGAAAGTAAACAGAAAATGTATAATTGCTTTCGAATGATTTTTAATTTCATTTGCGCTCTTTTTCGCTTGGCATGCAAACGCTGTAGTTAGTTAGTACCGCCATCAACATCATCGCGATGATGTTTATTGCCGAAAACTGACATTGCATTCCCGCCAAAAAAAAAAAAAAAAACAAATAACGAAACAATGGTAGTCTTTCATCACTGCATGTTCGTTGATCTGTCACATCTTCGACGGTCATAAATACGCACCACCAGTAATTAATCACCGGGCAATGATTGTTAATAGCCGATAGCAGGCAACCGAACGTTAGCTTCCATTGCCATCCGCAATCATAAATGCGTTGCTAATGTGTGGCATGTCGTTCTCATAAAACTATCGAAAAATCAAAAAAAAAAAAAAAGTTCCAAGAAACTTTTGATTTCAACATCATTATTAACGTCG
>NW_026885041.1:0-6122 GCF_032173495.1 Musca vetustissima | reverse complement strand
CTGACATTGGTGTGAAAAATTACAAAATTTGTATTCTATTGCGAATATATTTACCCGTGGAGGACATAGACCCGTTACCAGCCGAACTATTCAAGACTGGTGGCCAGATGTTGGTCAGGAGCATGCACTAGCTGATTAGTACAATTTGGCTAGATGAATGCATGCCCAATGATTGGAACCTCAGCATCCTGTGTCCCGTGCACACAAATGGAGGCAAGACGCTATGTGCCGACTATAGCGGAATAAGTCTCCTTCCCATCGCATATAAAGTGCTATCCAGTGTGCTGTGTGAACGATTGAAGCCAATGGTCAATGATATCATTGGACCATAACAATGCGGCTTCAGACCTGACATCATTGGACCATACCAATGTGGCTTCAGGAGCATGCACCAGCTGATTAGTATAATTTGACTAGAAGAATGCGTGCCCAGTGATTGGAACCTCAGCATCCTGTGTCCCGTGCACACAAATGGAGGCAAGACGATATGTGCCAACTATAGAAGAATAAGTCTCCTTCCCATCGCATATAAAGTGCTATCCAGTGTGCTGTGTGAACGACTGAGGCCAATGATCAATGGTATCATTGGACCATACCAATGCGGCTTCAGACCTGTCAAATTCACCATTGACTAGATTTTCACTCTGCGTCAAATCCTGGAAAAGACCCACGAAAAACACATCGACACATACCACCAATTTGTCGACTATAACGCCGCATTCGACAGCCCTATCCGTTCAGAGGTGTTTAAAGCCATGTCTACTGCATTCCTGTAAAATTAATACGGCTATGCAGGATCACTTTAAGTGGCACAAGATCAGCAGTTAAAGTAGGAAAGGACAAATCGGAGCCCTTTAATACCGAACGAGGATTCAGACAAGGTGACAGTTTGTCGTGTGACATATTTAACATCCTGCTGGAAAAGGTCATACGAGACGCAAAGGTGAACGAACAGAAATGACACTCTGTACACCAAACAACACATGTTACTCGCCTACTCCGATGCCATCGATATAATGGGTCGAACATTGCGACTATAAAGCCGCATTCGACAGTCCTATCCGTTCAGAGGTGTTTAAAACCATGTCTACGTTCGGCATTCCTGCAAAATTAATACGGCTATGCAGGATAACTTTAAGTGGCACAAGATCAGCAGTTAAAGTAGGAAAGGACCTATCGGAGCCCTTCAATACCGAACGAGCATTCAGACAAGGTGACAGTTTGTCGTGTGATCTTTTTAACATACTGCTGGAAAAGGTCATACGAGTCGCAAAGGTGAACGAACAGAAATGACACTCTGTACACCAAACAACACATGTTACTCGCCTACTCCGATGCCATCGATATAATGGGTCGAACATTGCGAGCGGTAACAGCCACCTTTGAACAAATTGAGAAGGAGGGAGTCTGCCAAAGTGGGTCTGGCAGTAAACGGCGAGAAGATCAAGCTGATATTATCAACGCGCAAGACGTCCAGTAGACTCGGACCAATTATGGAACTTGAGAACTACACCGTAGAAGGGGAAGGCCACGAATTAGATGGAAGGGCCAAGTAGAAAACAACATCTTGGAACGTGGTCTTTCTAATTGGAATTCTGTAACAAGCCAGCTAAGTAAATAAGTAAGACATAGACTCGAGAAGTTGATAGTATATCCAAGAGGAGTGCTTGACCTTTAAATTGATACCAATTATATTGTCGTATGTAATCGGATGTGGGAGTTAGGCTTAAATAGTGCTTACGTATTCATATATTGTTTTGTAACCCATTACCACACTAGAGGGCGAAAAAATAGCACTGATCGCTTTGAAATGTTCTATGAGGATCCAGGTATGGTCAAGGACAACGCCTATAATATTCGGTGATGATCAGATAATAATATTGGGATGAAGTGAACCGAAAAAATAATTTTTTGTGTTTTTTTTCGAGTCGATCTATAGGCCACAATTGAAAGCTGGGCATCACAACACGACCCACGGTGAAGGGAATCTGGACAAGTAATTAGAAGGGCTATACAGAATATTAGTAGTACATCTAATCGGTCAAGAGGGTGCAAATATCGTGAAATATTGCCCAAGCTCAGAATATAGAACCACACAAAGTTATTTTTAGAGGTCCCCTATAATTTTTTGAGGTCCTATACAAGGCGTGGATTTTTTAAAAATATTTTTTGGAGGTCCCCTATATTTTTTTTGAGGTCCTATACAAGGCGTGGATTTTTTAAAAATATTTTTAGAGGTCCCTTATAATTTTTTGTGGTCCCCTATATTTTTTTTGAGGTTCTATACAAGGTGTGGATTTTTTAAAAATATTCTTTGAGGTCCCCTATAATTTTTTTGAGGTCCTATACAAGGCGTGGATTTTTTAAAAATATTTTTTTCAGGGGTCTATATAAGGCCTGGATATTTAAAAAAAAAATTTTTCAAGGCGTGGATTTTTTAAAAATATTTTTTGAGGTCCCCTATAATTTTTTTGAGGTCCTATACAAGGCGTGGATTTTTTAAAAATATTTTTGAGGTCCCCTATAATTTTTTTGAGGTCCTATACAAGGCGTGGATTTTTTAAAGATATTTTTAGAGGTCCCCTATAAATTTTTTGAGGTCCTATAAAAGGCGTGGATTTTTTAAAAATATTTTAAGAGGTCCCCTATAATTTTTGTGAGGTCCTATACAAGGCCTGGATTTTTTTAAAAATATTTTAAGAGATCCCCTATAAATTTTTGAGGTCCCCTATAATTTTTTTGAGGTCCTATACAAGGCGTGGATTTTTTAAAAATATTTTTAGAGGTTCCCTCTAATTTTTTTGAGGTCCTATACAAGGCGTGGATTTTTTAAAAATATTTTTTGAGGTCCCCTATAATTTTTTTGAGGTCCTATACAAGGCGTGGATTTTTTAAAAATATTTTTAGAGGTCCCCTCTAATTTTTTGAGGTCCTATACAAGGCGTGGATTTTTTAAAAATATTTTTAGAGGTCCCCTATAATTTTTTCAGGTCCTATACAAGGCGTGGATTTTTTAAAAATATTTTTGGAGGTCCCCTATAATTTTTTTGAGGTCCTATACAAGGCGTGGATTTTTTAAAAATATTTTTAGAGGTCCCCTATAAATTTTTTGAGGTCCTATACAAGGCGTGGACTTTTGAAATATTTCCTTTAGAAGTCCTATACATATGGCTCATTCGGATTCTGTCTAACTGGCTTTCTGGCTGTTTGCTGTTGTTGTTGTTGTTTGTGGAAGTTGAAAAGGAACGCAGGGGGCAATCTGAAGATGGAATGGAACGTCTCTTGAGCCAATGAAAAGAAAAACAGAATCCCAACTCGAAAAAGAATTGTGAACAATGTTTTAATTGTGTCTCAGATCCAACTCAAGAGAATGGAATGAAAGAAAAACAAAAGCATTAAAGACAACTATGTGTTAGGATTTCTGTGATTTCTATGGATTTATTTACTATGGATTTCGATCTTACCAGTATGAAAGCTAATTTCGAATAGAACAGTGCATATAAGGACTTTGACGGAAGTTGCACTAGATATGGTTGTAGATATTGCGGCGAAGAAATTATTCTGTAATCGATTGTACAGTGCAATCGCTATGTTTAAATGTTAAACGATATATCGTATAGAGTAATAGGTTGGGGATTTTAATGAAAATTCAAACCGGGAAATACAAGTAAAAAAAAAGGGAAATATCAGTAGGTTGAATTCCAGTTTATTTTTGGAATAAACATTGCCGCCCCCTTTGCAGGGTGTCTGCAATAAAAATTCGTAACCATATCTAGACACTTTCCATTTACAATTCATATTAGTTATTCATTTATACAATTTGTTTATACAGAAAGATAAATTGTGATATTAATCATTAGATTTTATGTACAATATTTAATTAACAGTTCATTCAATTAATTCATTTTTTATTTACATTATTTATATACTTAAGAGTAGAGAGATTAGTTTACATTTCTATTTTTGTTCTCATGATAGTGCGAGAGTAACTCATGGTAAAGATTTTTTTTTTTTTTTTTATAGTTTAAGCTGAACATATTCCATAAATTATCCACCCAAAAAGTGTGTTTTGGGCTGTAGGTAGGCCTTCCCTGTTAATTACCCCTTCAGTAATTATTCGACTGTAAGCATCCATACCTAAGACTATATCTATTGAAGCAGACTTATAGAAGTTATCGTCAGCTAGCACAAGGTTTTGGAATTTGTTTTCGTAGGATTTTAATAATGATTTGTTTGGTGTGTTAAAAGATATTCTATTGTTCACTTTAAAGACAACATCTAACTTTATATTCGGATTGTGCGTTGAAATTAAGGTTAATGGACAAATAGTTTCATCTTTGAGAACCAATGTTGTGACAGTGAATTTATCAACAGCATTTGCTGATATACAGCTACTTTGTGAACCTGAGTCAAGCAACCCTCTTAATTTAATTTTTCTATTCTTTGCCACCACATTTACGACTACAGTGGGAAGTAATGCCACAGAATTTTGTCTTAGTAGAGCGCTAAGGGTTATGCTTTTGGTTTCAGTAGAGTTTTGCGTATGGTTGGAATTCTCTTTCGACACAGATTCCTTGACTCTCTTTGTCTGTGGTTTAGACATCGACGAATTTGCTGAAGTTTCTGATTTTGCATTAATTCTCGGAGATTTACTAAGGTTAGAATGGAGATGTAGTAGAGTATGGTGGTTTTTGTGACAAATTTTGCACCCTGTCTTCGTAAAACAGGTCCCCTGGGAGTGGGTATGTGCCAAGCAATTCTGGCAATATCCATAAGCTCTCACTATTTCCAATCTTTTCGTAGCATTAAATTCCAAAAATCGATAGCAATTTTTCAATGAGTGATGTTTCCTACATACTCTGCATATGTAGGAGTGTTTCTGATTTTCCTTACGAGACTGGTGTAAAACATTCTGTTTGATGCCACTTCGCATTATTCTACAAAACATATAGGACAATTGGATAATTTCAGATACATGGAGAAAAACAATAGATATTTATACAAAAGTGTTAGTCGGAGTTTTCGGATTCCAAAGGTAAAACTACAAGTTTTGTTATCGGTCTTTTTATGATACCTCTTGCGGTAAGTAATTCAGCAACTCGTACTCTATTGTCTATTCCTGGGAAAACTTTAACTATCCTTCCCAGTCTCCATGCATTGGGTGGTAGGTTTTCTTCTCTGATAACAACCATCATTCCCTCTTTTAAATTTTCTGTAGGCTTTTGCCACTTGTACCTCTTGTGCAACTCTTTCAAATATTCATCCTTCCAGCGGTTGCACAATTGTTGATGAATAAGCTTTATTCTTTGCCATCTATTGAGAAGAGATATCCGAGTCTCTTTTACGGAAGGATCTATTGGTTGCATTATTGGACCGCCAATTAAAAAATGACCTGGAGTAAGTACCGCCAAGTCGGAAGGCTCCTCTGACATTGGCGATAGAGGTCTCGAGTTTAAGCATGCTTCTATCTTTGAGAGCAATGTTTGAAACTCTTCGAATGTATATTTGGAATTGGAAGCTATTTTTCGAAAATGGATTTTAAAGCTCTTTACCCCCGCCTCCCATAGACCACCCATATGGGGTGCACCAGGTGGAATAAAATGCCATGTAATATTGAAATGGGAGTAATTGGACATAATAGCATGATGGGAAGTTTGGATAAATTCTCTTGCTAATATTTTCGATGCACCGATAAAAGTGGAACCATTGTCAGAATGTAGGTGCAATGGACATCCTCGTCTAGAAATGAATCTGCTAAATGCTGCTAAGAATGCTGGTGTGGATAGGTCTGATGTGGCTTCCAAGTGTATGGCTTTTGTAGAAAAGCACACAAACACGCACACATAGCCTTTAGTTATCAGGCACGCTCTTCCCGTATAATTCTTTATTTCGAATGGGCCTGCAAAATCTAGGCCGGTGTGGGCAAATGGACGAGTTATGTCACATCTCTCTGGCGGAAGTGCTGCCATTAGTTGATACTGACATCTATGTTTATAAATGACACATGCTTTACAGTGATTTATAATCGTCTTAATTAAGTTTTTCGCTTTGGGAATCCAGAATTTACATCGTAATAATCTTAACACTAGCTGATTCCCACCGTGAAGAGAAATTTCATGTAT
>NW_026885040.1:0-6126 GCF_032173495.1 Musca vetustissima | reverse complement strand
TATGTTATGTACATTACACTGGTTCAGTTCCTATTGCTATTCATCCTAACACACAATGTTTTTTGTCCATATCTAGAAGTGATGAAGCATATTTCCACACCCAGCCAAAGATGAATTGGCATTAATTGCTGCGAGGAGTCAATTAATGCCAATTCACCTTTGACTGGTTCTAAGATAGCTTCTCATGATGTCTGATAAAAATAAATCCGTAACTTTAAAATACATATTAGTTCCTATTTAGAAAATATCATTTCATTTCTAAAATTTAAACATGACAAGTGTATGTACGATATATGTGTAGAAGTCATGCTTGCAGTCACTTATGTCACCAAGTATCTGAAATTAACAACATTTGAAACTAAAGTGAATGCGTGGTTAAAGCCTTCTTCAATCTTTTCCAAGGAATGCCGCATGTTCCTTAAATTTTGTCATTTTATTTAAACAGACTGACTGTGGGAGATGCCATTGAACTCATTAAGTGCGCTAAGTAAACTTTATGCACACATTTTTTGTAAAGATTTGCTTTGGAATGCACGTGAGAGATAGGTAATGAGTAAAACTTAGATGTGTTCTTTGGCAATACATACATGCAAAAAAATACATACATAAAAAAATAAAATTTTAAAGTTACGAAAAGTAAAGAATATTGGAGAAATGACGAGATGGATATTGTATAATATTGCATGAAGTTCTGAGAAATTCAGTTATGGCCGGCAGAAAATATATTTAAGGGATGATATGTTGTATTGACTCATTTTCATATCATAATCTCATTTCTCAATTTTTAAATAAAATTTTTATTTTTAAATTAAAATCTTAAATTTTAAAGACAAAATTTATTGAATTAATTTCATGAGGGTAGGGACAGCATCAACAGAATTGTTATACCCTTCACCACACTGTGGTACAGGGTATTATGTCTTTGTGCATATGTTTGTAACAGGCAAAAGGAAACGAGATAGACACATGGTTCCTTTTGAGAATATGCATAGAATCACTTTCTGAGTCGATTTATGCATGTCCGTCCGTCCGTCCGTCCGTCTGTCTGTCGATGTAAAATTGTAAACAAAGTACAGGTCGCATTTATAATCCGAATTGGATGAAATTTAGCACAGGTCACTTATTTGGCCCAAGAACGAACCCTATTGAAATTGGGAAAAATCGGTTCAGATTTAGATATAGCTCCCATATATATATTTAACCGATTTAATGGAAACGGTCCCTATATTTGTTTCGATTTGCACGAAATTTGGTACAGCCTAATCATTAAGGTCTAGAATGATGTCTGCCAAGTTTCGTAAAAATCGGTCCAGATTTAGATATAGGTCCCATATATAGTTTCGTCCGATTTCATCTAAATGGTGCCCCCAAAGTCCCTATATATCTTGCGATTTGCACGAAATTTGGCATAACGTACTGAATTCAGCCTAGAGTGATGTCCGCCAAGTTTCGAGAAAATCGGTTCAGATTCAGATATAGCTCCCATATATAGTTTCGTCCGATTTCATGCAAATGGTGCCCCAAAGTCCCTATATGTCTTCCGATTTGCACGGAATTTGGTATAACGTACTAAATTGAGCCAAGAATGATGTCTGTCCAGTTTCGAGCAAATCGGTCCAAATAAAGATATAGCTCCCATATATAGTTTCGTCCGATTTCATGTAAATGGTGCACCAAAGTACCTATATATTCTTCGAATTTCACGAAATTTGGTATAACGTACTGTATTGAGCCTAGAATGATATCTGCCAAGTTTCATGAAAATCGGTCCTGTTTTAGATATAGCTCCCATATATAGTTTCGTCCGATTTCATGTAAATGGTGCCCCAAAGTTCCTATATATCTTTCGATTTGCACGAAATTTGGTACAGCCTAATCATTTGGGTCTATGATGATGTCTGCCAAGTTTCGTGAAAATCGGCCCAGATTTAGATATAGCTCCCATATATAGTTTCGTCCGATTTCTTGTAAATGGTGCACCACATATATCTTGCGATTTGCACGAAATTTGGCATAACGTACTGAATTGAGTCTAGAATGATGTTTGCCAAGTTTCGTGAAAATAGGTCAAGATTTAGATATAGCTCCCATATATAGTTTCGTCCGATTTCATGTAAATGGTGCCCCAAAGTCTCTATATATCTTTCGATTTGCACGAAATTTGGTACACCCTAATCATTTAGGTCTAGAATGATGTCTGCCAAGTTTCGTGAAAATCGGTCCAGATTTAGATATAGCTCCCATATATAGTTTCGTCCGATTTCATGTAAATGGTGGACCAAAGTCCCTATATATCCTTCGATTTGCACGAAATTTGGCATAACGTACTTAATTGAGCCTAGAATTATGTCTGCCAAGTTTCATGAAAATCGGTCCTGATTTAGATATAGCTCCCATATATAGTGTCGTCCGATTTCATGTAAATGGTGCCCCAAAGTCTCTATATTTCTTTCGATTTGCACGAAATTTGGTACAGCCTAATCAAAGTCCCTATATATCCTTCGGTTTGCACGAAATTTAGCATAACGTACTGAATTGTGCCTAGAGTGATGTCTGCCAAGTTTCGAGTAAATCGGTCCAGATTTCTATATAGCTCCCACATATAGTTTCGTCCGATTTCATGTAAATGGTGCACCAAAGTCGCTATATATCTTTCGTTTTGCATGAAATTTGGCATAACGTACTGAATTGAGCCTAGAGTGATATCTGCCTTGTTTCGTGAAAATCGGTCCAGATTTAGATATAGCTCCCTTTTATTATAGATTGATTTTAAGTAATTGACGCACCAAGGAACCAATAGGAACAAAACGTTCTGAAATTAGTATAACCTAACCTGTGACAAGTTTGTTTGAAATCGCTTAATATTTGGATAGAGCTTCCATATATATTTTCGCCCGATTTCAAGTAAGTTGGGCAACAAATTCCTCATGTGGGCCCAGATTTAGATATAGCTCCCATATATAGTTTCGTCCGATTTCTTGTAAATGGTGCACCACATATATCTTGCGATTTGCACGAAATTTGGCATAACGTACTGAATTGAGTCTAGAATGATGTTTGCCAAGTTTCGTGAAAATAGGTCAAGATTTAGATATAGCTCCCATATATAGTTTCGTCCGATTTCATGTAAATGGTGCCCCAAAGTCTCTATATATCTTTCGATTTGCACGAAATTTGGTACACCCTAATCATTTAGGTCTAGAATGATGTCTGCCAAGTTTCGTGAAAATCGGTCCAGATTTAGATATAGCTCCCATATATAGTTTCGTCCGATTTCATGTAAATGGTGGACCAAAGTCCCTATATATCCTTCGATTTGCACGAAATTTGGCATAACGTACTTAATTGAGCCTAGAATTATGTCTGCCAAGTTTCATGAAAATCGGTCCTGATTTAGATATAGCTCCCATATATAGTGTCGTCCGATTTCATGTAAATGGTGCCCCAAAGTCTCTATATTTCTTTCGATTTGCACGAAATTTGGTACAGCCTAATCAAAGTCCCTATATATCCTTCGGTTTGCACGAAATTTAGCATAACGTACTGAATTGTGCCTAGAGTGATGTCTGCCAAGTTTCGAGTAAATCGGTCCAGATTTCTATATAGCTCCCACATATAGTTTCGTCCGATTTCATGTAAATGGTGCACCAAAGTCGCTATATATCTTTCGTTTTGCATGAAATTTGGCATAACGTACTGAATTGAGCCTAGAGTGATATCTGCCTTGTTTCGTGAAAATCGGTCCAGATTTAGATATAGCTCCCTTTTATTATAGATTGATTTTAAGTAATTGACGCACCAAGGAACCAATAGGAACAAAACGTTCTGAAATTAGTATAACCTAACCTGTGACAAGTTTGTTTGAAATCGCTTAATATTTGGATAGAGCTTCCATATATATTTTCGCCCGATTTCAAGTAAGTTGGGCAACAAATTCCTCATGTTAGTCAGATTGACATCAAATTGTGCACAACGTACAAAATTGAGCATAGAATTACGTAGTTGCGTTTTCTAGAAGTACAGACATAGCCCAACGGATGACTTATTTATATTTGTTTGAAGTCGATTAACATACTTTATGGATAGATCTAGGTAGATTCACATTTAGATAAATATCACATATTTTTTTTTTCATCCAATTACATGTTAATAGTCCTGTTTAATATACCCATAGTGGTGAAGGGTATCATATAGTCGGCCCCGTCCGACTTTACTACTTTCCTTACTGGTTTTTAATTGAGACAATTTATATTATTCGTTATAAATATATATATTTTTTAAAAATACTCCAGTAATCCAACTTTTCTTCAACCATTTTTTATTAAAGAGTTAATAGACCTTAAACCCTCAAATATCTCCCTGTGTATAATTCAGTTAAAACTGCGTAACTGTTGTTGGTTGTCATTGCAACCATTTCTTTTTCTAATGGGGTTAACTTGAATGTCATAGATAATTAACGCTCCCACACAGATTTTGGTTGAGTTGCCTTTGTATGTGTCAGTGTGTGTTCGTTGCTTTGTGGTAGTAATAAAAATGAGCAATGTAATTACTGCAACTTTTTGTGCGGCTAGACGACAGTGACTGCTGTGGTGGCAGCCAAATGCTCAATTTGTAAACTGTAGCAAATATCAGCAACTAAACTAAGGAAAAAAATTTTTTAAAAATTATTTTTTAAAGAATATTTTGGTACATAATATATAAATTAATTAAAAAAAATTATTTTCATTTTGCAGTTACACGCTTTAAGACGCCTTATGCAAGGTAGTCCCGACCATCCCAAGGCTCCATTGGGTAACAACTATAGACCGCCTCAACCTTTATTGCATCGGCCCATACGGACCAATATCGATTTTAAGACATCAAAAACAAATGGTAAAGCCGCCTGTCCCACCATGTATAGAGAAGTCTATTATAAAGGTGAGTTGAAGAAAATATTCTTCTGATACAGAATAATATACTATTATTTAAACAATAGTGTCAGGGGCTGATATAATACTACTAAAGATACTATTTTATATATACTTTTATTTCACTATCTTAAATATTTGTTTCGTATTCTACATATATATTGATAATATTATTTTTTTTTTTATTTTTTACAGCCACAAGTTGGAAACAGCATTAAAACCCACAGTCCCATCAAGTCCAACGATGTTGTTCGTTTTTTATACCAACCCACATGAAAGCAGCAATCAAAGGAGTCAACTGAGGATGGAGTCAAAAAGTAATGTTTGATAATATTTTTTGCAAAGAAAATAATAACAAAAAACCAAACAACAACAAAAATACAACAAATAATAATAAACAGCGTGTAACAGGAGCTTCCACTAAAAATAATAATAATAATGCTAAAAAACAAAGAGAAAAACCAAAATTATAAATAAATATTCTATATTTGGTAAGCAAAATAAAACTGAACAGAAATCAAATACTTTATAATAAATACAAAATAATTTAAAAAAAATACTAGTATTATTAATATAAATAGTATAAAATATAAAATAATAGTATTATTTATATAAAGAAAAATATAGATAACTAAAAGTTAGTTAAAATAAACATGCATATAAATAGGCTACACAACAACTATATACGTATATAAATAAATATATAATATTTATCATTGAAAAAATAAGTAGAGACATATTTATAAAATATATAGAATTTATATATATAATATAAAAAATCAAATCCAGAAAAAGCGACAAATGACAATTAATTAGTGACAACAAATTCTAATGCAAATCAAACAGTTACACCGACCTATCGAATGATATATCCACCATTAGTATCATATGCCGGCCGATGTCCCGAGAAAATATTCGTATATTTGCAAATTCAAAACAATTATTTTTATAATTTTTACAGTTTCTACTTAAGTTTTTTTTTTTGAATTGCTTATAAATCTTGAAAATATTAAATATATGAATATTTTATATGCACGACTATAAATAGTCTTTCCTGTATTGAAAAAAATATGTATAGAAAATTTAAATCAAAATCCATTGATATAGACTTGGCAACAACAATATATTATGTGTTCATCGGACTTTCTCAATTTAAACTTATTTTATTTATTATTTTAATTGTATAAAAAATCCAAAAACATAAATAACCAGTGAGCGG
>NW_026885039.1:0-61457 GCF_032173495.1 Musca vetustissima | reverse complement strand
TAACCACACTAAAACCAGTGAGCGGAGCAGTATAGTCGAACGGGGCCGACCATATGATACCCTACAAAACTTCTATGAACATCTAACTTTCTGTGGCAGCACATTCTGAGCATGGGCTATATTTCGCGATATTTGCACCCTCTTGACCCACTAGCGGTCAACAAATATTACTAATATTACATGCATGCTTATCCTTTGGCCAGATCCCCTTCTCCATGCAAAAATTCACGGTGTTTGGGCTATGATTGCGGACTCTGGAGCGACCAGAAAAACCGACAAAAATTAAGTATTTGGTCCATTTCATCCCCTAAATATTAACCCATCTTTTCCAAAGACAATAGGGGTCTTCATTGGCCACAACCCATCCTAAATGCAAAATTTCGTGAAGATTGGTCCATAACTGTGGCCTGTATCGTGTTTACAAATTATAATAAACAGACACAGACACGATCGGTATACTTAAAGGTGGGTCTAGGACCAATATTTCGCGGCGTTACAAACTTTTGGGGCTGTACAAAGCTATAATACCCTGACAACATAGTTGTGTAGGGTATAAAAATCGAAAATTCAAAAAAACGTTTCGTTTTAATTAAAAAATTAATTTATTTTATTTTCAGATATCTTCATGCTTCTACTTGTTTTTCGCGACACTTTAACCGTAATTCAATGTGATTTGAGAAGTATGCAAAGAAAGCAAATGTGTTTAACGATTTGTGAAGAAATTCGCGAATTATAACAAACAGGAATTCATTTCATTTATATTTGAAATACAAGATTTAAAATCGCTATAACTTTTGTGCGCAGCATCCGAATTTGTGAATGCGAACAGATTTCGAATCAGTATATTTTTCTTAGCCTATGTACCAAAAATCATAAATGTGCTCGCAAAAAAAAAGAAAATCCAATTTTTTAATGGAATTTTAAACGAATTTTGTAATTTCTTATATACTTTCTAGGGTCTGCGACGAATATTCACTCCACCTAATAGTTGAGGGTATAACATGTGCCTCAAACCTCAATGCATTTTAAAAGGGGCCATAAAGTTCTAGGGTTAATTTTTTTTTAAACAAGTAAAAGTCGCAGTTGGTGTTGCCGGACAGATATATGATATGCAGTATACAGTTATCCCGACTATAAATTTCATAATTTTAAAAATTGTGTCGATGCCCTATATAACCGACAGTTGCAATAAACCATCGTATGTATAAATATAATGGCCTGTCAGAAGAAGTAGCCCTATAGACCCCATCTTCGGATTTAATGTAGGTGATGGAGGTACGTTGTGTCCCTTTGTCAGAAGTACCATAAGGAATGGACAGATTAAACCAATCTTCGGACTAGATCTAGGTTTTCTAAAATTATTACGATGTTTCTCAAATAAGGGAGATCAGAGATATTCACACGATTCATTCACACATCTATGTTATAGTACGTTCGGATTGGTTGGCATAGCCCTAGTGCATCGGACAACCCCGATATCTTGATTGTATTTACCACATTTTCACTGCCAAATGGTTCATACGGACAGACCACGCTATTTTAGCCTTTATCAAACTTACTCATTGTAACATATTTTTAATTCATAATCAAAAGTTCTACCTCTTTTAGTTTTTTCTTTTTGTACACCAGTGTATATGACGCCTTTCTCTTTTTTGAAAATGTTTTTTGTGAAGTTTCTAAAAGTTTTCAACCGGTTTAGAAAAAAAACTTCAACACATAGTCTCCAAAGTTGCAATTGTAAACATTTCTTTCTTTGGTACCTACCATGCGTTGAAAGCCTGTATCAGAAGTCGTTTATTTAAGTCCCATTGGAAAATGTGCAAAAGCAATCTTCGTCTTTGGAACTCCCCATTTGGAAAAAAGTTTTCGTTCTGTGTGTGTGTCTGTATTTGTTGTCCAACACATTGTGTCATCGTCGTTGTATTTGTTGCTTAACGCCTTTCTACATTGGTCAGATTGTTGTCTTGTGGCTGCAATTAATATCAATCACGTGTGTCGGAACGTTGAGACTCTTATGAAAGGACAAATTTTTCCAATCCTCAAAGATCAAAAGTTGACGACCACAGCGACAACAATCTTCATCGAAAGGCAACTTTATATAGAAAGAAAAAATATGATATTAGTTTTCTTTTACTTACATGGATGACAAGTAAAAAACAAAATGAAGTGAATGAAAAAAAAACTGAAACCAGAAGCAAAGTATTTGTCGAAGTAGGCACTTAGGTAAGCCAAAATGCTAAACTAGGACATTATTTTATGGTATCCTTATTGACTCACAACTTCGGTCAAACCAATAAGGATTTCATAAATAATGTAATAGGGCTAAACAAGTAAATATTTTGTGTAGTTTCATATTTGACAAATAAAAATAAGATAGGCACTGTGCCCAAAGTGCTGAGGAGACAGAGGGAATTATACGTGGTATTTAATAAAAAATAAAAACTAATATTAAAATCTGTATTAATTTAAAAAAAAAAAAAAATCTACAGGGAATTAAAAGGCCTCAGCATAGAAATATAGGTTTAATAAAAAACAACCAATATTCCCTAATAGCAAATGTGCGTCTACAACATCAAGCGGATTATTAACTTAACACAAAAATTATCAAAATGGTGAACTTATGATTTTTTTGGAAAATGCCAACATTCGAACACAAACCAAGTTCAACAAGAAATAAGATCTATCATCTTAAATTACTGGAGACATTCTTGAGTAGTTATTGTTCTGAATAAAATAAAAATAAACCACTAAGGAATGTAGTAAAGTCGGACTGGACCGACTAGGTTATACCCTTCACACCTTTGGGTAATTTAACTGATGTATCCTGTACGACGTCTAAATCTGAACCGATCTTTACGAAACATAGCACATATCATTCCAGACTCAATTCCATACGTCATGCTAAATTTCGTGCAAATCTAAAGTAAATAGGGGCTTTTGTGCACCATTTACATAAAATCGGTCTTAACCAGTAAGGAAAGCAGTAAAGTCGGACGGAGCCGATTATATGATACCCTTCACCACTTTGGGTATATTCAACAGATGAATCCTTACATTGTAAATCAATTTAAAGCAAATATCAATCGGACAACCGTTGATTATTTGGATAAATATCTGATAACCATGAGAAGTTTGTTGCACCATTTAACAGATATATCGAAATATTAATTGATTTGATCGAAACTTTTCACAGGTTAGGTTATACAAATTTCAGTATGTTTTGTGCATATCGGCCACATTTCGAGTTCTTGGTGCATCATTTACTTAAAATCGGGAGAAAATGTATGCTGGGTTTTGGTGCTTTGGGGTACCATTTAACTAAAATGAGACGAAACTATATATGTGAGCTATATCTAAATCGGAAACGATTCTTACAAAATTTTGCAAAGTTTAGGCAATATAAATTTCAGTACGTTGTGCAAAATTTTGTAGCAAACGGCCTAACTTTGGGTCTTTTGTGCACCTTTTACTTACAATCGGATGAAACTATATCTAGGAGCAATATCTAAATCTGAATCGATTTCAAAACTTGCCACACGTTATGTTATAGTATATTCAGTACTTTGTGCAAAATGTTATGCCAATCGGACGAACCTGGGGAGTTTGGTGTAGAATTTATATCTATCTTCTAGGTTATACTAACATCGTACGTTTTACAAAATTTTGTGTCAATTTGTATCAAATTTCGTGCAAATAGAAAGATATATGTGGACTTTGGGGCACCATTTACATTAAATCAGACAAAAAATATATAGGAACTATATCCAAATCTGAACCGATTTTCGTGAAACTTAACACACATCATTCTAGACCTAATATATAGGGACTTTGGTATACCATTTACATTAAATCGGAAGAAAATATATATGGCAGCTATATCTAAATCTGAACCGATTTCCTCGAAACTTAACACATATCATTCTAGACTTTATTCAATACGATATGCCAAATTTCGTGCATATCGAATGATATATAGGGACTTTGATGCACCATTTACATTTAAATCGGACGAAAATACGTATGAGAGCTTTATCCAAATCTAAACCGATTTTCAAGAAACTTGACACACATCATTGTAGACCTAATTCATTACGGTGTTCCAAATTTCGTGCAAATCAAAAGATTTCCAGATTTCCTTAAATCGGACGAAAATATATATGGGAGCTATATCCAAATCTGAACCGATTTTCAAGAAACTTGACACACATCATTCCAGATCTAATCCATTACGCTGTGCCAAATTTCATGCAAATCGAAAGATATATAGGGACTTTGGTGAGCCATTTACATTAAATCGGACGAAAATATATCGAAGACGTCGATATATGGGAGCTATATCTAAATCTGAACCGATTTTCAGGAATCTTAACACACAATATTCTAGACCTAAATCATTAGGCTGTACCAAATTTCGTGCAAATCGAAAGATATATAGGGACCGTTTACATTAAATCGGACAAATATATATATATATATATATATGGGAGATATATCAAAATCTGAACCGATTTTTCCCAATTTCAATAGGGTTCGTCCTTGGGCCGAATAAGTGACCTATGCCAAATTTTATCCAAATCGGATCATAAATGCGACCTGTACTTTGTTCACAATTTAATATGGACAGACAGACGTACGGACGGACGGACATGTATAAATCGACGTAGAAAGTGATTCTATGCATATTCTCAAAAGGAACCATGTGTCTATCTCGTTTCCTTTTGCCTGTTACAAACATATGCACAAAGACATAATACCCTGTTCCACAGTTTGGTGAAGGGTATAAATATATATGGAAGCTATTTCCAAATCTTAATCAATTTTATGAAAACATGACACATGTTTGACTGCACTAATTTCAAAACATTGTGCAAAGCCTTGCGCAAATCGGTCAAACTTTGGGTCTTTGGTGCAAAATTTACATAAAATCGGACGAAACTAAATGTGAGAGCTATATCCAATTTTTTCCAATTTCAATAGGGTTCGTCCTTGGGTCAAATAAATGACCTATGCTAAATTTCATCCAATTCCCTGTACTATGTTTACAATTTAACATAGACAGGCAGACGGACGGACATGTATATATCCACTCAGAAAGTTATTCTATAGATATTCTCAAAAGGAACCATGTGTCTATTTCGTTTACTTTTGCCTGTTACAACATTGACATAAGATCAGTAATACTCTGCAAGTTATAGCACCAATCGACTCATTGATATGTTCTCTGAGCAGAATTTTGCCATCATCACCGACCATTCAATCAAATTTAATTGTCTTTTGTAGCAAATTTTCGTACGATTTTCTGCTTTTATGATCTTAAATCCTCTCCGCCATAAGGTGGAGTATATATTAGATTTGTCAAGCTTTTGTAATCCTGATCAGAATATAATTCTATGTTGATGCATGCATGTCTGCATCAGATAGAGCTTTGAAATGGTGCACATACATTATTACTCCTTGGATGTTTGGTATTGAAATGAGATATATCGGTCCTCGCTATGTTTGGCACGTCTTGTTTTTGGGTCTGATTTGGGTAACTTATGACTTACTAAAAATGATCAATATTGGCCCCCTCATTAGAATAGCCCCCATAGAACAGTAACTCAGTATTATGAATTCTCATTGGGTGTCAAATCTTACTGTCAAAAAATCTCAATATTGGTCCAATATTGGATGTATAATTTTCCAACTAAAAGTTTACTATGGCATTGCACAACATTACAGGTATTTTAACGATTAGAGGTATTTTAAAAGTCGACCTCATGGCGGAGAGTCCAAAAAGTTATTAAAAAAGTGTATACAAACAAGTAAAAAAGTCGTTTAATTTGGCTGGACCGAACTTTTAATACTCTTCACCATGAGGCGCGCAGTCAAAAAACATGAAATTGATCTGGACTTTTATAATGGTGTTATGCCAAAAGAAAATGAAATATCATAAATGAAATAATATTGGAAATTTGGGCTAGGACATTGTAGATTCCGAAATCCTCAAAAATTGGGAGTACAGTATAGGGCTATACTAAATCGCGGAATTTTGTGTAGGAAGATTCGACACCCAATGAGAACATAGAATATAAAATTATAACATTCGATTGAAAGTGGACCATATTGATATTTTTTTGTTGGAAGGTGTGCTACACCACAAGTACCTAAAATACCAAATTACAGTCAATTTGGCTGAAAATCGTGTCCAAAATCCTCAAACGCGTTTGCTCATCAATACAAATCAACAATAAACAATTTTACTTAACTCAACTCAACTCAAATTCTAGAAAAATTGACTTGTTGTCTTTACAAGTTAAGAGTCCAAACACAACCAGAGAGTCTAGACTCAGAGACGGTCGCTTACCGTGTGTCTTATTGGCTTATGTTCGCGTCTAGCAGCTTGATGCTAGAATAGATTTTATTCGTTTTTGCTCAGCGTCATATTCAACGTTTCTGTCTCTCAATTGAGTTGCAATATTTTAGGTAAGAATCAGCAGTGCTACCAACATTTCAATAGAAATTTATATTAAAACATATGGCATTGCAGTTAAAAAAAATAAAACAAATATTTTCAAAGACTGTGAACGTTTTTTATCGTATTAATAATGAAATGGAAGAAAAATTGATCGAGGAAATTAAAAAATACGACATTTTATATAACTTGGAATCTTCTGGTTACCAAAAACACACACAAAATAATAAATTGAGTTTGGTTTGCACAACGTATAATATTTTGTCAGAAAATTAAAACAAATATTTAACATTTTGTGCCGCTAGTCGCTAACTCTTTCGTTTGGTTTTCACGCCGACGAAAAAATATGCCGCTGACTCCCTGGCTGTGTTTAGACCCTAAGCCAGTGATATAATTTCATTGTTGTTGACCATTAAAAAGCTACGTTGACTTGTTTTATCGCCAAGTAATATAGGAAAAGTTGCTGTTACTAGTTCATATATAAATTTTATCAGATAGTTGAGATGTGCGACTAATGACTTCGTCCATTAAAGCAATAATAAAATATTTAAATCGAACTTAATGTATATCATATATCAGTTAAAATTTTTAAAAATCTAAAAATTATAAAATAAAAAATTTTATCAAGGTTGAATGCAAAAAATGTTCAAAGGTGCCCCTCTCGCCTACGTCATTTTTTCCATTAATATCATTTTTTAAGAGCTCCAACTAGTAAGCCCCGTCTTGTCCGACATTCGAACTTTTTATACCCTTCTCCACATTGTGGTACAGTTTATTATGTCTTTGTGCATACGTTTGTAACATGCAATAGGAAACGGGATAGACAAATTCTGAGTCGATTTATGAATGCCCATCCGTCCGTCTGTCTGTTCATGTTAAATTGTAAACATAGTACATGTCGCAAGACCCAATGTTAGGCCGATTGGTTCAAAGTTTTGCACAATGTACTGAAATGATTATAAGTGAAAGATTTCAAGCTTTGGTGAAATTAGTTCAGCTCCAATGTATAGTTTCATTTGGACAGGTATAGAGTCTTGCACCAAAGACTATATATCTGTCCAAACGTAAAATTTAGTATAGGTTGAAGAATAGTCGGTATTTTGAACATATAGCCCCATTTGGTATTTTGGTATAGACCCATAAAACGCTGGCCCCCTATTAGGTAATAATCTTTTTCTCATGTCATATTCATATTCAAGGTCGCATCATAATGTACATGTTAGGAATGGCATACTCATTGTGGAGGATATAAAAAGTTCGGCAGGGATTGTTTTAACGTACTGTGTTTACTAAGGCAAACAAAGCGGTATGACTCTGCCTCAACAAAATCATTAGACAAATTAACACACAGTAAACATAGAATTGTACTACGTGGGTATATGTGGGTTAACAGAGGCAATTGGGGTTTTCCGGTGGGGTAACAGTAAAACCCATCTGATTTGATTCCAACGTAATACTGGTTTCAATATGAATATAACAAATTATTTTTTGTAAATATGACCCACAGAAAATTGCGTACGCATATAATTCGAACTTGTTCATTATTAAATGTCCTTCCGTATTAAATTTACTCAATCTTCCTGCTGGGAAATTTAAGGAAGGAAATCTTTCTTCAGGGAATAACTCACATTTACCAGCATTTTCATATGTGTTACACATATGCATAGCTTGCAATGGCTCAGTTAGAGGAAAGGTGTTGAAGCGATAGAAATATAAATTTTATAGATTTTCATTCAAGTTGTTCAATTTTATTTTGAGGATTCCAAAATATTACGTTTTTAAAACAAATAAAAAACTATAATTTGTATGTTTTGTTTACACTTTTTGGTTAAATGATTATTATGTCATGGTCTTTGATAAGATTAAACCAGTAAGGAAAGTAGCAAAGTCGGACTGGGCCGAATTTATGATACCCTTCACCACTTTGGGTATATTCTAACAAACGTCGTGTGTTTGTTATATATCTATATTTTTAACCGATTTTAGGGAAACTTGCAGGGGACTAATTTATATTACTTCAGTACGTTGTGTCAATCGCTAGGCCGATTAACACAACGTACTGAAGTAGATCTTTTCACGAAGCTTAGCAACATCATTATAGACTTAATTCAGTACCCTATACCAAAATTTGTGCAAATCGAAAGATATATAGGGACTTTGGTGCACCAATTACATAAAATCGGACGAAAATATATATGGGAGCTACATCTATATCTGAACCGATTTTCAAGAAACTAAGCACACGTCATTCTAGACTTAATTCAGTACGCTATGACAAATTTCGTGCAAATCGAATGTTTTTCAGAAACTTTGGTGCACCAATTACCTAAAATCGAATGAATATATATATATATATATATGTGAGCTATATCTAAATCTGAACCGATTTTCATGAAACTTTGCACACATCGGTGTTGACTTAATTCAGTACGTTATGCCAAAATTCGTGCAAATGAAAGATTTCCAGGGACTTTGTGGCACCATTTACCTAAAATCCGGCGAAAATATATATATATATATATATATATGTAAATGTGAACCGATTTTCATGAAACTAAACACACATTATTATAGACGCAATTCAGTACGCTGTGCCAAATTTCGTGCAAATCGAAAGATATATAGGGACTTTGGTACACAATTTGCCTTAAATCGGACGAAGATATATATAAGAGCTATATCTAAATCTGAACCGATTGTCACGAAACTTAACACACATCATTCTAGACCTTATTCATTAAGCTATGCAAAATTTCGTGCAAATCGAAAGATATATAGGGACTTTAGTGGACTATTTACCTACAATCGGGCGAATCTCTATATGGGAGCTATATCTAAATCTGAACCGATTTTTACGAAACCGTGCACACATAATTCTAGACTTAATTCAGTACGCTATGCCAAATTTCTTGCAAATCGAAAGATGTATAGGGACTTTGGTACACCATTTATCTTAAATCGGACGAAGATATATACGGGAGCTATATCTAAATCTGACCCGGTTTTCACGGAACTTTGCACACAACATTCTGGACTTAATTCAGTACGATATGCCAAATTTCGTGCAAATCGGAAGATAAATAGGGACTTTGGTACACCATTTATCTCAAATCCGACGAAAATATATATGGGAGCAATGGGAGCAACGGATGGACATGCCTAAATCGACTCAGAAAGTGATTGTATGAATGGGTCTATCTCGATTATGCTTGCCTGTTGCAAGCATTTGCACAATACATAATACCCTTAACACAGTGTGGTGAAGGGTATAACAAATACGGTTTGTTATAAAATATTAGTTAAATATTAGTGGTAGGCGGACATAACAGCTCTTATTATATAATTATTTTAAAATGTTACTAAGTTATTTAAAGTTTTGCAAAATTTCCTATCGGTTGTGAATATTATGTTTTATTAAATATTTTTGATAAGCATCTAATCGCGAACAGATTAGACTCGTTTTATTTTAGACTTAGTGTCCAGCATTGTGTATAAGTAAATTTTACACACATTGCTTACAGATGTTCGACAAAGAAATGAAAAAAAAACATGAAGTTGTGTAAAGTACGTTCTTAAATAAAAAAGTGAGAATTTTTGAAAACTTTTTAATTAAGTTTCTGTACGTGTCGGTAGGTAACAACAACAACAAATGACAACAAAGCTGCAGCAACAACTTCAAAGTGCAAACCATTAAATAAAGACAAAAAATTGTATAATTCGGACACATCCAAGTGTCCATATACCTCTTTTTCCCACAATAACAATTTCCGAAAAGGACATTTCGGATTGAGGAAATAGCAAATTTATACATATAAAAAATTAGTTTTAATTATATTTTATCAGGAACAATAAAATGCAATTTTAATTTGGATTTCTCAACCTGTTTGTTGTTCACGGCAGAGCTCACAATATTCAAAGTAGAGTTTTGAAATTTTACAAATAATTCTGCTGCTAATCTTAACATTCGGATTTCATGTGGGGAAGAAAACGACTTAATAGAAAATTTTAAAATATGTTTTCATGTTTACATTTAGTCTCCCAATAAAGGTATTTTGTAGGTTTAAGTAGCATTTTCCCACCGAAGAGGTTGTAATTTGGAAATCACGTTCCCTGGGAATAAAATACATCTCTCCATATTCAATGTAAGTCCATTTTCAGCCACCATACAATGGTCCCACTTAATTTTTGTTATTTTGGTAGTATGAAGTCTTGACCAGGCGATTTTCTAAGTTTTATAAGCATACACTCTAAATATTGCTACAATTTTTTTCAGAACTATATTACCATCTGTGTAATTTGCGAAACAAAGCAAATAACTTTAAGTTAACACACCACCACCATCACTGTCGCCATCAACCAGTTATTTACCTAACTCTCTTTTTCTCCAACTGAGACTCGAATAATAGAAGAGAAGTGAGTGACAAACTCAGCGTCATATATTCCATGAATACAACTGCAATTAGAAAGTTCTTTTCCCAGGTCTGGAGTCACAGCTTTGTTGGTCATCCTTTGTGTTTGACATTGGTCATTAGTATTTGCAACGACGAGCCCAACACCAGCAACAACGACAACAGCAACTACAACGAGAAGAACGATGAGTATGAATGTATTTATGGTGCATTGCATAAATGCTTCTTTTGAGTCCTCAATTGCCCGTTTCGTGCCATTGTCATCCTTAAAACTCAGTCAAGTCATTGGGGATATAATATCCAAAAGAACAGTAAGTAGTAGTGAACGAGTCCTGGTGTACGAGTACATGTACTGGAACAGGAACACTGGCCATTGCACGGCCAGTAGAAATGACTATAAACATTCCAGAACACTCAGCTCACATCAACAGCAGACAGGTGTTTTAGAACATCAATTTTCACAGAACTGCAAAATGTTAAAATAGGATTTTTTCTTTCTTTTTTGTTGGTGCTGTGAGAATGGTAAATATTTTGTAAAATTCCTGAAAAATAGTTTGAGTATTATGCTGTAAATGTTTTAGTGATTCTAACTAAGACATCTTGATATCCAGATTTTTTTTTTAATTTTTGGTGTTGTCATAAATTCTATTGTTTTGTATAATAGAAATGAAATGGTTTTTACTTGTATTTTTTTGTTTTTGGAATAAATTGTACATTTATCTAAACAGTAGACAATACAAATTCATCTTTTAAAATGACTTGTAAATAAAAATCCACATTAAAGAAATAAATTTCAATTAACATTTAGGGCTTACAACTAACATTTTTATACCCTCCACCATAGTATGGAGGGCATATTATTTTGTTTTTCCGTTTGTATCGTATCGAAATACTCATTTCCAACCCTATAAAGTATATATGGGCAATATTGCCAATTTTTTAACATAGCTGAAGCGGAGGTTCACCCCTTTATAACTCGGGAACTACTTAAGTATATGAAAAAAGTGAATAGTTTTGGGTTAATTGATCTGTCGGTGCAAACTGTTCATGATATTGACCTCCAAACTATATTTTGGTGGAAGCTGTGCCTACTTTAATGTAAAAAAAGTGTAAAAACAGGTTGAGGCGAACCAGATTTTTTATGTTCTCTGTCGATTTGTGACTAAGCCACTCATTGCACGGTCTTCGTGTCAAAAGAAAACTTATCATTTTTCAAAATTTTAACTGCATCTACCTTTAAATGATGCTGACATTTTGAAGCTCGATTTTGAGTGTTTTTTTAATTTTACTTCTAGTTTTAATGCGCAAACAGGAATTTATAAAAATCAATCATAAGATTATTGTAGTCGCGAATCTGCGTAATTTGATATGTATTTTGTGTATGTAGTATGCACAGCTTCAGAGTAATATTTTTCGGGCCAAATTTTTAGATCTGTCAACCGAATGATATGGGTACCCGCGATCAATAAGGTTTTTTACGTTTCGGATGATATAAAATCTTCTTCGTGAAAATCCATCTACTAGAACGGCGGGAACTGGCCTTCCAAAAACACGAAATTTGACGAAAAATGTTTTTGAAAATATCGCGGATTTATTTGCGTTCAATAAATGACCTCATACGGATGTTGATCTTTTTCGAAAAGAAAACTTTAAAAACTTCAGCCGAAGGAGAGATGTACCCAATTTATCTCAAAAATAGTTTGAGCTGGCACATCCATGGTTCTTAATGGACCACATTGAAATCGGTATAGATCGATGTGTATTTTTAGGGTGCACACCGAAATCGGATGCGCGTTAATGGCATATGGAGTTTTCGGAAATTATTCGCGTTTTACGATTTTTTGGGTACTTCAATGCAACGTGTGGCACATCTTAGCCGTCAAATGAAATTTCGCAAAATGTATATGGATTGGAAGATAAACTTCAGTACTTCCGGGAAACCGCATGCGCATCAAATGATTTTGAGAATTACGCGATTTACACGCAATTTAAAATGTATATTTCATAATATTATTTTATTTTATGATTTATTCCTATTTATAGAATTCTATGATTTATCGGATGGGTCTTGATATAATCCGCAAGGCGTATACTTATACACAAAAAGTGATTTCTATTATATATGTCAATTTTTCGGCGAAATTCGGGTAAAATAGCAGAATAACCCCAACATTTTTTTCTGAATTTTTTTGTATACAATTAAAAAAATAAATATGATGACATTTTTTTTTCGAACCAAAAACAAATATTTTTCCTCAATATCTTGTTTTGTTGTCGCTTTGATTTAGAAACCGCTACACAGACTTGTGTGATTTTGATATCATTTGATTCACCATCGTGTTAAGATTATGTAGATATTTTGAAATTAATTTTTAGGTGTGTGTATGTCATTAATATAATGAAAATATTGATGTAATCTGCTATATTTTTTTATTTTTCTCATATTTCGCGAATACGTGCACCTTTATCGTGTTTATTATAATATATTCATATTCTTATTTTACGGAGGAAGATATATATCAAAGTTTTTGGTCAATATAATAAACGGCGTAATTTTAAGATTTTTTTCTTATGCCCAAAATTAAAATTAAAAAAAAATATAGGTCCATTTTTTCGGACAGCCCCCATGTAAGGGTAACCCCAAAATTTCGATATTTTGAGGTTCTTGAGCGTGTTTTTCAACAGAATTCGCTGAAATTTGGTACTTTGAGTTCTTATTGGGTACCAAATAAACCTACTAAAAATTATAAATATAGGTCAATTTTTTCAGGTACCCCCATATAACGGTACCCCTCAATTTTCGGTATTTTGGGGTTCTTGACCGCGTTTTTCAACGGAATTCGCTGAAATTTGCTTTATTGGGTTCCTATTGGGTAATAAATTTCTCCACAAAAAATTATGGATATAGGTCCACTTTTTCTGGTAGTCCCCATATAACGGTACCTCCTAATTTTCAGTATTTTGGGGGTTTTGATCGTATTTTTCCGCCGAATTAGCTGTAATTTAGTATTTTGAGTTCTTAATAGGTACCAAATCTCCCCACAAAAAATTATGAATATAGATCCATTTTTTCGGATAGCCCCCATATAAGGATACCCCCAATTTTCGGTATTTTGGGGTTCTTGAACGCGTTTATCAACCGAATTTGCTGCAATTTGGTATTTTGTAGTCGTATATGGTAACAAATCTCCCTACCAAAAATTATTAATATTCGGCCCCTTTTTGGGGTAGTCCCCATATAACCCCCTTTTTTATACCCTCCACCATAGTATGGAGGGTATATTAGTTTTGTTTTCCCGTTTGTAACGCATCTAAATACTCATTTCTGACCCTATAAAGTATATATATTCTTGATCAGCGTAAAATTCTAAGACGATTTATGCATGTCCGTCTGTCTGTTGTAATCACTCTAGCGTCTAAACGAATTGAGATAGAGCCCCAAAATTTTGCATAGAGTCGTCTTTTGTCTGCAGGCAGGTCAAGTTCGAAGATGGGCTATATCGGTCCACGTTTAGGCATAGCTACCATATAAGGGTACCCCCCAAATTTCGGTATTTTGAGGTTCTTGAGCGTGGTTTTCAACAGAATTGGCTGAAATTTGGTACCTTGAGTTCTTATTGGGTACCAAATAAACCTACTAAAAATTATAAATATAGGTCAATTTTTTCTGGTACCCCCCATATAACGGTACCCCTCAATTTTCGGTATTTTGGGGTTCTTGAGCGCGTTTTTCAACAGAATTCGCTGAAATTTGCTACATTGGGTTCCTATTGGGTACTAAATTTCTCCACAAAAAATTAATAATATAGGTCCACTTTTTTTGGTAGTCCCCATATAACGGTACCTCCTAATTTTCAGTATTTTGGGGGTTTTGATCGTATTTTTCCGCCGAATTAGATGTAATTTAGTATTTTGAGTTCTTAATAGGTACCAAATCTCCCCACAAAAAATTATGTATATAGGTCCATTTTTTCGGATAGCCCCCATATAAGGATACCCCCAATTTTCGCTATTTTGGGGTTCTTGAGCGCGAACCCCAAAACAGCGAATTTGCTGCAATTTGGTATTTTGTAGTCGTATATGGTAACAAATCTTCCTACCAAAAATTATTAATATTCGCCCCCTTTTTGGGGTAGTCCCCATATAACCCCCTTTTTTATATTAAAATAGTTATCTGATTTGTTTGGTTCTAAGACTCTGTTGTAATCATTTCACATGCGGAGGATAGCGAGATAAAAAATTAGAACGTAAGGTTCGATAATGAACTATAGCCGCATTTAGACCTAGCCTCTGTATGGAGGTACCAGAAGAAGTGGTCCGATATTCCACCTTCGAATTTGAACTAAGTTTGGAAGAAATAATAAGATGGGCAAAGTTTGGATAAAATCTAAATTTTTTGCAACGGATTTGGTCCAAAGAAACATGGGGTCTAGAACCAATATTTGGATGAAGCACACCGTGTTAAAGTGTATACACCGTCATTAGCTGTAAGGCTGAAGGTATAATTATCCATTAAAACGTTCTGAAATTTGTATGTTTACATAATCTGTTTTTAGAAATGTCGGTATAGGTCCACCTTTTGACATGTTCCCTATATTTTCATTTCTAGTACCTGTCCGTATATCTATGGTGGAGGGCATCCAAAGTTCGGCCCGGCCGAACTTAACGCTTTTTTACTTGTTTATATTAAAATAGTTATCTGATTTGTTACGCGTTTTAATTTTGGTTCTAAGACTTTGTTGTAATCATTTCACCTGCGGAGGATAGCGAGATAAAAAATTAGAACGTAAGGTTCGATAATGAACTATAGCCGCATTTAGACCTAGCCCCAGTGTGGAGGTACCAGAAGAAGTGGACCGATATTCCCCATCTTCGAATTTGAACTAAGTTTGGAAGAAATAATAAGATGTGCGAGGTTTGAATGAAATCCAACTTTGCTGAAACGGATTTGGTCCAAAGAAACATGGGGTCTAGAACCAATATTTCGATGAGGCACATTTTCATTGTGTTAAAGTGTATACACCGTCATTAGCTGTAAGGCTGGAGGTATAATTATCCATTAAAATTTTCTGAAATTTGTATTGTTGTTTACATTATGGTTTACATAATCCGTTTTTAGAACTGTCGGTATAGTACCTGCCCTTATATCTATGGTGGAGGGTATTCAAAGTTCGGCCCGGCCGAACTTAACGCTTTTCACTTGTTTTTTTTTTTTTAATTTGGTAAGCATTTTAAAAACCCGGAGCTCGTTATATAATAACCAACTCCCTTTAGGGAATATATAAGATGTGTCCTTTCTTTGGCATATAAGACCCAATTTGGGCCAAATACATGAACTCCTATATTGGATTTGCTTATACGATATCTGATAGAAACCCCGTTATTATCACCGTTTCGTGATTATAAAGAACAATCGTAGATTCTCGAATTTTTTGCTACGTTGGTACATATGTCTGCTCTTTAATTGAGGCAATGACGAATCCTATTCAATTGTTGAGCATCGGTATATTGCTCCGATTTCAGAAAAATATCTTTCCCATATAGTATGCAGCCGAAATCGCTCATAACGACGAAATTGGTCACTATACGTTATAAACGATACCAATAAAGGGTAGAACTTTTCTCGGGACTTTTGGGTAAGTCGATATAGCCGTTATAAATGGCGTCGTTATAATCGCTTTCGACTGTATAATGTGTGTTAAAATTAGTAAGCGCCTAGCTCCAACTAAATACCTAAAATGGGACCATTACTTATAATGCTTACTTATAATATTAGTTCCAACCTAATATTATAAGTAAGAAATCCATTATTTTTATATAAACTTTAACTTTATAATGCCTCTCTTATAGAAGTCCTGCTCTCTACTTGCAATGAACTCTTGTAGTCGATTTTTACAATGCTCCCTAGATACCAATATTTTATCATTAAAGAAATTTTGCAATGCAAGAAAAATATGATAATCGATTGCTGCCAAGTTCGAACTGTATGACGGATGCAACCCAACCAAGCTCCCGAAGTTTCTGGCGAGTCGCTGTAGATGTGTGTGGCCTTACGTTGTCCTGGTGGACCACGACACCTCTCCTGATAGTCAATTTTGGCCTTTGTCTGGTCCATTGCTATATTCAAACGGCCCAGTTGTTGACATTAGAAATCAGAATTTAGCGTTTGGTCATATGGAATCAACTCATAATAAATAATCACCTTCCAGTCCCACCAAATGCATAGTAGAACCTTTCTGGTCATTAGTCCTGGTTTGGCCACCGTTTGAGGTGCACAGAGTTATCATATGTGATAAATTTCTCATTTCCAGTCACCACCGGTTTAAGAAATGGGTCTATCTCATTCCGTTTGTTAAAGACATGTAACCTTGCATATATGTATTTGAAGAAACATATTTTTTTTATAAAATACAAGCTATAATTGTTATAGAATTTGAACCACAACAGCAATCATGCCATCGTTTGCTGTTAACATAAAATATCTACATATTAAATGAAAAGCCGTCAGTTACAAAGCTTATAACTTGTGAACGGCTGTCCTGTTTATATATATATATATATATATATATATATATTAATCCGATTTTATCTCAATGGTGCACAAAACTCCTAATATTTGTCCGATTGAGACAAAGTTTTGCACAGCGTGCTGAAATAGATCCATATTGATGTATGCTAAGTTTTGTTGAAATCGCTTCAGATTTATATGTATGTATCTCCCGTATATAGTTTCGTCCGATTTTATGTAAATGATGCACCAAACTCTGAAGATTTGCCTGATTGAGACAACATTATGCACAGTGCACTGAATTCAGTCCTCCCAGTAGCTCCCATACCCAATTTGCTTTATTTCATACAAATGCGCCATAGGTAATTTGCCCGGTTTTTGAGGCAAAAATTAATAACAGCGGTTTTAAACGATTTTTGACTTTTTAAATGATTTATATGTACAATGAAGAGAAAATGCAGATTTCCACAGTAGAAACCGGATATAACGAACAAGGTTATAAGAAACTACACATATTTACGAACAAAGCTAACACTTTCTCAGATATTTTCATTAGTTTTCTTAAACACAACAAACGGTTGAAGACGATTAGGGTAGTAAGTTAAAAAAATTGTCGAAGCCGCGATTACATTTTTAAAGGAATAATTATTACAATGATGTATGTTTTTGTAGAATACATTAATAACGATTAATTCAGTACCCATTTATACTCATTAAAGTTATTAATATGTAAAAATGAAATAAAACCGTGCTTACTACAGGCGAATACGATTATAGTAAACACTGGATATACTGAAAAACATTTTTTTCATATGTCACTTTTTTGTAATCAATGCTGAAAAAAGTACATTTTTTATAGTTTATATTCTAAGAAACTCAAGCCCGTCATTTCCTCTTCTCCCCTCTTTAGATTTTTTCTCACAGTTTTTCCTTCGACAACTTATTTGCGGTTTACGCGTTTTGTAATCAAAATTCGAGTGTATTCGATTTTTCGCGGAAAAGTTCTATCTTCCTATGACATTTGATCCATCTTGAAATAACCTAATTTTCAATTTTAGTTTAACGTATTTTCGTCCATATTGTTGTTATTGCTAACTTTACTTTCAGGGTCGTTGTAAACAACAATATGTTTCTTTGCTTTTATTTCTTCCATCAAACCAAATATCGAAAATTTTACTGTTTTTTATTCAGAAGTTCCCTACAAAAAAATGATATATCACGAAAAACGCAAAAATCGTAATTTGAGACCTATTGGAAACAATTTAGAAGGCTTTCATTAATATATTTTGGTTGTCAAAGGGATCAGACAAATTTAATCGCTTTAGTAAAAGTCTATCTAAAATGACTTGTAAAAAATAAAAACCTTTTCTTTTATTATAGTCAACTATGTAAATTTTGAATCTCAACACAATCGTACAAATATTATATACTACACAAATAATATATATTAAATACACAGCCCACACCACCGCCAAAACTCTCCATGTTTAATTTTTATGTTTATGCTTTGTACTTAGCGGTTTAAACGTTTTAAAATACACCTTAATTTTTGTTTTTTTTTTAATTTTTAAATTTTATTTTCAGAGTATAGAGTTTGTATACGATTTGTGCCTCTTTAAAGACACTTGTACGGAAAAAAATCTTACAGAGTCATAAATTTTGACATGTCTTCTTTTTAATGCCATTAATCCAAAATCGCTGTTAAGTCTTTAAAAAAAATTAAAAATTAATCACGTTATGTAGATTTGTTGTCACATTCTTAAATGTGAAATAAGATAATAAATATAAAAAAATGAATCCAATATGGCGGATCACACATAAGAAAAAAATAAAATATTTCATTTTTTTGCAGTATTTAAGTCATGAAATCGGTAGGTTACCTTAGTTGGATTGAAAAAAGAGTTAATTCGGCTGAAAAGCATGCCCAAATTCCCCAGTATACAGAATAATGGGGGGTCAGATTACCGAAAATTAAGTTAATATTAATTGATTTGGTTCGAAGATTTCCTAACCATTGAAAACCCTACCACTTAAATTTGGGGGTACATTTATATGGAGGCTACCATAAAAAGTGGACCAAAATTTACCATTTTCGTATGAAGATTTGCTACCAAGTTAATAATTTTTAGTGCGGAGATGTGGTGATACCGTTATGAGAACCAAGAATACCAAATTAGAGCCAATTCGATTGAAAAACGTGTCAGGCGTCCCCATATTGGGGTATACCATATACGGAAATGTGCTATACAATGACAAATTACACCCAATATGGTTTGAAAAGAGGTTCATAATCCCCCAAAATACAGAATTTTGGAATTATCGTTGTGAAAAGTATTCACCAATACTTGAGTCAATATTATTAATTTCTGGAACGGATAAGTTTATTCAATGAGAACCCAGATACAAAACCAGTAAGCAAAGTTCAAAAGTCGGACGGGGTCGACTGTATGATACCCTTCACCACTTGGGTACATACAAGAGATGTTAATATCTAAAATATCCTGTAGCTATAACAGACATAGACTCTTTGGAATCGGGCGAAATTAAATGTGCTATCTAGATAGATATTTGAAACATACAGCTATATCTAAGTCTGAACCGATTCCAACAAAACTTTGCGTGCATAAGTATGGACCCCTGATTCAGTGCGCCGTGCTAAATTTTGTCCCAATCGGACAAATATTGGGAGTTTTACATAAAATCGGACGAAACTGTATATGGGAGCTATATCTAAATCTGAACCGATTTTCTGAACCGATTTTCTCCAATTTCAACAGGGTTCGTCCTTGGGCCAAATAAGTGAACTATGCCAAGTTTCATCCAAATCGGATCATAAATGCGACCTGTACTTTGTTCATAAAAATACATGGGCGGACGGACAGACGGACATGCGTAAATCGACTCAGAAAGTGATTCTATGCATATTCTCAAAACAATTGAAAAAACCCCATACAGCTATATCTAAGTCTGAACCGATTCCAACAAAACTTCGCGTACATAAGTATGAACCTGATTCAGTGCGCCGTGCTAAATGTTGTACCAATCGGACAAATATTGGGAGTTTGGTGCAACATTTACATAAAATCGGACGAAACTATATATGGGAGCTATATCTAAGTCTGCAACGATTTTCTCCAATTTCAATAGAGTTCGTCCTTGGGCCTAATAAGTGAACTATGCCAAGTTTCATCCAAATCGGATCATAAATGCGACCTGTACTTTGTTCATAAAAATACATGGGTGGACGGACATGCGTAAATCGACTCAGAAAGTGAGTCTATGCATATTCTCAAAAGGACCATGTGTCTATCTCTATTCCTTTTGCCTGTTACAAACATATGCACAAAGACATAATACCCTGTACCACAGTGTGGTGAAGGGTATAATCACATCCAATTCAATGCAAAAACGTGTCCAAAATACTGGGAGTACCGTTATATGGGGACTACCCTTAAACTTGGGTCAATATTCATAATTTTTGTAACGGATATGTGTTATTAAATGAAAACACAAAATAGCAAATTACAGCAAAGTCGGTTATAAAACTTGTCCAAAATACCGAATATTTGGGTACCGTTATATGGGTTCTACCCTGAAGCTTGGATAATTATTACTAATTTTTGTACGGATATGTGTTATTCAATGAAAACCTAAAATAGCTAATTACAACCAATTCGGTAGGAAAACCTATTCAAAATTCCCACAAATATCGAAAATTGGGACCACCGTTATATGGGGGCTACACCAAAACGTGGACCGATATATACCAATTGCAGTGCCACACATCCAGTGTATTGCAATCATTAAATCGACATCGAATTTTATACTGATCAAGAATATGTGGGGTCTCCGGTGAATATTTCGAGGTGTTGCTAACGGAATGACACCTTCTGGTAGAGGTTATAAAAAAGCGACCGAATCTCTTATGTCTTCAAGGTAGAATACGAGTACTGTATACCTATTTATTATTGTATATACACATACCCAATAGATCACATTGTGTCAACATTTTAATTATCATTAACACCCCAATAGACCAATAACTAACTAACTATGCCAGTTCAAATTCAAGCAAACACAGTTACGAAATAGAAAATGTAACACATCTTTGTTTCATACATTGCCCCTCACTCTTTTAATACAAATGGTTTACTATTCAGGATATGCACTTCGTGCCAGTCATTCAATGTTCCAATCCTTTATTTTCATTAACTACAAAACAGGACAAAAAATTAAGGATTTTCTAAAATCGTACAAGCTTTGTAGTTTATCGAATAATTTATATGGGCAGTGGGTTGGAAAGGAGCGTCAAAAATTTTAAGTTTATAGAGAGTGCGGATTTTTTGAATGTATATTGTGAAATAATTGTAAAGACATGTTATGGGCCAGAGCTCATGATGGACATTGAAATCCCCTATATCCCGACATTGAATATCTGTACCCTTCGATATTTGCCCGACATAAGCTCTCTTCTGAATGGTAATAACCGTCTGTTGCTAAACTGTGGCATTTTGTCTTTTGCCCATGTACGTAGGAGTACAGTTCTGACTGAGCAAAGTGATAACTCCACCTTTTGCACAATCAAGGAGTATTAGGGAAGTTTGCCTCAGTTAGCCTGTTGGCCTAATACTCGAAGTAATACCAACCTTCCCAGCAGTGAAGTCGGCAGTTTCGTCGTACAACACCTGAATATCTAAGAGCAAGTGAACTTACCCTTTGAAGGAATGTGTATAAACACCGTCCACAAACTACCCCAAAATATTCCTTATGACACGAGTGGACAATTCACTTGAGAAGGCGACGAAATATTCCTCATGGTAAGATCTCCCCACCCAGGCATCATCTATATAAAGAGGTCGTCGGTACAAGGGAGAACCCCTAATTCACAATGAAGTAGTGTCTCAGGTCCAATATATGTAAATACAGCATTTAGTTACTACAACAACAATAATTATCCAATTTATCTAATAGACAACGGGAATCTGTATACTAAAATGTAGTTCTACAATTAATATTTTTTGGTGTTTCAGGTTACAGACTGTATTCTACGCTCTCATTCTTATGTTGCATTTATTTTACTACAACCTTACTATCATGTCCAATCTTAGATTTTAGCTATATTTCTAGTATGTATTGGTATATACCAATCGTTGTAGCATTGAACATGTCCTTTTATGTCGTAGCCGCACAAGCAAGCATCCAATATTTGTTCGTATGTATTTATCTGCAAACGAGTGAACGTTCAAAATGACCACTGAAACATTCATTGGGTACACGAATTGACACATGAAAGGACTCCGAGTGTAGAGTTCACAATTCCTCTTGGTTAATAATTAATTTTCTCTAAGAGTCCCCAATAAGTTTCTTAAAAGGATATGGCAATGTTGTAATTACTTGTGGTTTCAATATCTGCCCAAGATATTGTATATGGTGGTTTCTTTGCAATAAATATGTATGTTTGGCAATGGATGCGAGTGTATGTGTGAGTTTATATTAGAGTTTATGCCAATATATCTAAGCGAAGCATTATTGTAGAATGCAGAATATTGTCAGGAATTGTGGTGTAGATGTGTGTGTTGAGTATGTTTCCCGAGAATCAATAAATAAATATTTTCCATTGATCAATATAATTTCCTGTTGCAATAATTGGTTAAAGAAATAAAATATGACTTCCGTATGTAATCCTAACTTTCACGAAAATCTAACTTTGCGTGGTTCTATATTCTGAGCTTGGGCAATATTTCGCGATATTTTTACCCTCTTGAACGACTAGAGGGTAAAAATATTAATATTCAGTAAAAATTAGTAATATTCAGTACAGCACTTCTAACTACTTGTCCAGATTCCTTTCATCGTGAGTTGAGTTGTGATGTTCGGATTTCAATGTGGCCTATAGATCGACTCGAAAAACACACAAAAAATAAAAAAATAACTCCCACATTCGAGGACATATGTCAATATAATTGGTATCAATTTAAAGGCCAACCACTCCTCTTGGATAAACTATTAACTTCTCGGCTCTATGTCCTTCGGGAGTAAATATATACGCTATAGAATACAATTTTTTCATTTTTCACACAAAAGTCAGGGCCCATTTGACCCTCTAAATATTGACCGATCTTCATGAAAACAGGCATGCTTAATCTGGAGCGACCAGAAAAACCGACAAAAATTCAGTATTTGGTCCATTTCATCCACTAAATATTAAACGATCTTTACCAAAAACAATAGGGGTCTTCATTGGGCCGAACCCATCCTACATGCAAAATTTCGTGAAGATTGGTCCATAACTGTGTCTACAAATTATAATGGACAGACGGACGGACGGACACACATGTCTAGTTCGACTCAGCTAGTCGAGATATGACGATCGGTATACTTAAATGTGGGTCTAGGACCAATATTTCGCGGCGTTACAAACTCTTGGAGCTGCACAAAGCTAAAAAGTCAAAATATTATTTTTGAAATTTATTCAAAGGATTTTCGTTGTTATTTCTTTGAGGTCTGGAATCAACACGGGGTATTATTTTTTCTCGTTTTAATCATATAAACGAAAAACGGAAAAAAGTATAAAGTGTTATAACATCCTTTAACTACAGGTGGCTTATTTGAAATCGAGTGTAATTCTTTTGTTATAAACGTTGACATTTTAATTTTTTAAATTAAAAAACTTCACGTTTACATACTTTTTATACCCTCCAACAAAGTATGGAGGGTATTTGAGTTTTTTTTTTCGTTTGTCTGTCGGTTTTAATCACCCTTGCTTCTAAACGAATTGAGATAGATCGCCAAAATTTTGCATAGTTTAGTCTTTTATCAGCCGGTATGTAAATTCGAAGATGATCTAATCGGTCCACGTTTGAGCATAGCGTCCATATAAGGCTACACTCCAATATTCAATATTTTGGCTTTTTTGATTGCGATTTTCGACCGAATTCGCTGAAATTTAGTATAATGGGTTCATACTCCGTACCAAATTTTACCAATAAAAATTATAAATATCGGTCCACAATTTCTGGTAGCCCCCAATTTTCTGTATTTGGAGCGTGTTTTTCAACCGAGTTCGCAGTAATTTGGTACCATGTGTTCTTATTGGGTACAAAATTTGTCCACTAAAAATTATAAATATAGATCCATTTTTTCGGGTAGCCCCCATATAAGGCTACCCCCAATTTTGGGTATTTGAGGGTTCTTGAGCCCGTTTTTTAACCGAATTCGCTGAAATTTGCTTTGAGTTCTTAATATGTACCAAGTCCATTTTTTCGGGTAGCCCCCACATAATTTCCGATATTTTAGGTTTCTTGAGCGCGTTTTAACCGAATTCGCTGTATTTTGGTATTTTGTTGTGGTATATCTCCGTCCCAACCCCTTTTAGGGGTACCCCCCATAAAACCCCATTTTCCGTTTGAAAATCATTGAAATATTCACAGGAGAACCCAAATGCCAATATATATATATATATATTTACTTCATCAGAATAATATTCTACGTCGATTTTTGCATGTCCGTCTGTTGAAATAACGATGGAAATCGCAATATTATAGATAGAGCCCTGAAATTGCACAGACATTTCCAATACTCCTATGATGTTTGGTAATGCAAATGTGATATATCGGTTCACGTTTTGTGTATCCCCCATATAATGGTAACCCTAATATTCGGTATTTTGGGGATTTTGAACACGTTTTCCAACCGAATTGGTATTTGGTATTTTGGGTTCTCATTGTATAGCACGTCTCCCCACTAAAAATTATTAATATTAAACCAAATTAAATTGCTGTTTTGGGTTCTCATAAAGGTATCATCACATCTCCGCACTAAAAATTCTAATATTAAACCAAGTCGGTATATTGAGCATTTTGTACAAATTGGCAATAACTTGGTATTTTATATGGCTGTCAAAACTCACTACCAAAAATATCAATATTGATCTCCGTTTTATTATAGCTCCATATAACTGTAGACAAACTAATAGATATTTTGACAATTATATTATTATATTATAATAATTATCTGATTTGATCCGCATTTCCATTTCCATTCCATAGTGTGGGTATATTCTGTACTCGAAAATATGGAATTCTAAAACACGAGAATGAACTATATTGGCCAACATGTAGGCCTAGCCCCTATATAATGATACCTATCCATGTTCCGTTTTTTAATATTTGTCGTGAAGGAAGGTATTGTGATGCAAAAATATTTGGTTCGAAATTGATCTATATATGATCTATATCAGTCCTTAATTAGGCATAAATTTAAATATTCGGTAATTCCTACACGATGTAATCAATATTGGTCCCGCTTTAGGTATAGCCTCCAGGGACCTACACATAATATTTTTTTTCTGCAATGACCATTCTCATATTGTTCTAGCACCTTGTACCATAACCCAAAAAATCTGTGTACATTGTTGATGGCCTTATACAATTTTGCCCTCTAAATTGCAATATTTATACACATGTTCCACACTACGGTGTGTGTTCAAAATCGGTCCACATTTTGCGGTTTTGTGATGTAACGAAAAATCTCCATTAAAAATGACTGAAATTTGTATTTATACCCTACACAACTATGTTGTCAGGGTATTATAGCTTTGTGCAGCCCTAAATGTTTGTAACGCCGCGAAATATTGGCCCTAGACCCACCTTTAAGTATACCGATCGTCATATCTCGACTAGCTGAGTCGATCTAGACATGTGTGTCCGTCCGTCCGTCTGTCCATTATAATTTGTAAACACGATACAGACCACAGTTATGGACCAATCTTCACGAAATTTTGCATGTAGGATGGGTTCTGGTCAATGAAGACCCCTATTGTTTTTGGAAAAGATCGGTTAATATTTAGGGGATGAAATGGACCAAATACTAAATTTTTGTCAGTTTTTCTGGTCGCTCCAGAGGCCGCAATTATGGCCCAAACACCGCGAATTTTTGCATGGAGAAGGAGATCGGGCCAGAGAATAAGCATGCATGTTTTGATAAAGATCGGTCAATATTTAGCGGGTCAAATGGACCCTGACTTTTGTGTGAAAAATGACAAAATTTGTATTCTATGGCATATATATTTACTCCTGGAGGATGTTGACCCGAGGAGTTGATACCATATCCAAGAGGAGTGGTTGGCCTTTAAATTGATACCAAATATAGTGATGTATCTACTCAGATGTGGGAGTTACAGTCAAATATTTACAGGTGCTTACGTATTAAGATATTATTTTGTAACCCATTACCACATTAGAGGGAGAAATATCGCGCTGATGGTTTTGAAGTTTTTCATGAAGTTCCAGTTATAGTCAAGAACAACGCCTACAATTTTCGGTGATGATCAGGATAACATTTTGGGATGAAATGGACGGAAAACATAATTTTTTGTGTGTTTTCGAGTAGAGTATAATCCGAAAATCACAACACAACCCACCGTGAAGGTAATCTGGACAAGTAATTAGAAGGACTGTACTGAATATTCGAAAAAAGTAAGAAAGAGGTGTTGTTGACCTCTAATCGGACAAGAGGGGGCAAATATCACGAAATACTACTCAGACTCGGAATAAACATCCTCAGAAAGTTATAGTTCGTGGTAGTTGTGTAGGGTATCGTATGGTCGGCCCCGTCCGACTATACTGCTCCGCTCACTGGTTTGTGTATATTATGGTTTACAATATAAAATTTCCCTTTGGGTTCTGTTATGGCAGCTACTACTTTATATTCAAATTTTAAATTTTCTGATGTGTGTTTTTCCGTTATGGTGTTATTTTTTAATTCTTAATGCATATATCTATATCTATATATATAGCATTTCCACATTAAATGAAACCTTTTACAAATTAAATGAACCCTTTTCCAAATTAAATGAAACATTTTCCAAATTAAATGAAACCTTTTCCAAATTAAATGAAACCTTTTCCAAATTAAATGAAACCTTTTCCAAATTAAATGAAACCTTTTCCACTTGAAATGAAACCTTTTACAAATAGAATGAAACCTTTTCCAATTGAAATGAAACCTTTTACAAATAGAATGAAACTTTTTCCAAATTAAATGAAACCTTTATTCTTATCTAAGGAAATATAATATTTGCAGTAATTTTAAACCAATATTTGAAAATTAAATCAAAGAATATTAACAAATATAGTTGTATGGCTATGTAATTAACATAAATATTCTTTAATTCGGTGTGATTTCATTTAATATCTTTACTACATAAAACTAAATAAATAGTAATACAAACTGGGGTATTTCTTGACATTTTAATAAATAAATATTTAAGAACAAGAATTGAATACCCGGTCCTAAATGCGAAATACATATTTGACTTAATAAATTGTTGATGATAAGGTAACTGCTTATCTTAATGAAGGGGTTCCCGACTTGCAGCTTGTGGGATTTTCAAAACCATGCCCATAACGTAGTTAGAACAATCTTGCCGAGTAAGCTTTTGAATACTTCGCTCGATTACATCAACAATGTTATGTTCCATTGAAACGTCACACAGCTCAGCTCTTGGACATAATTTTATTTTTGAAAATGCATTTTCGATTGGATTTAGCATTGGAGAATAAGGCGGTAAGAATTTAAGGTTGCATCTTTTGGATTCGATCAAATTTTTTTATGTCATGTCGCTTGTGTAATTGAGCGTTATTTTCCAACTCTGGATTGATTTTCTTAAAAAAATTTCTATAAATAATTTAAATCTGTCTGCATTGACACTGGAATTAGAAACGATTGTGTGATGTACAACTCCCGCGTTGTTTATTGCTGCAATTATAGTGACATTACGACCTCTGACCGTAGGCAACACAATGTGTGATCTTGTTCCTTGTCTTGAACGGGCATGGGTTCTTCGTATGTGAAGATTAAATACACACTCATCAATGAATATAAATTTTTCCTTGTTGGGGTATCCATTTTGTAAAGTCTTGAGCATATTTTTGTCTCAAGCCTAATGTTCTGTAGTCATTCTTTCGTTCTATTTCAATAGAGGCCATCTTAAACGTAATTTTTAATTTCCGTAATCAATATTCTATGCAGCTTGTGGAAATATTTATATCATTTTCTCTCAACTGTTTAGTTTTTATGGCTTTGAGGGTAATTCCAGGTTGACTTTCTATATAGAACTCGATCAGACTTAAAACTTGTGGTGTCAACAACTTAATTCTATTTCCTCCACGCTTATTTTCCTTCAATGTTCCAAAATTTTTTACGTTTAGGATGGCCTCTATTGAAATAGAACGAAAGAATGACACCAGAACATTAGGCTTGAGACAAAAATATGCTCAAGACTTTACAAAATGGATACCCCAACAAGGAGAACAATTTATATTCATTGATGAGTGTGGATTTAATCTTCACATACGAAGAACCCAAGCCCGTTCAAGACAAGGAACAAGAGCACACATTGTGTTGCCTACGGTCAGAGGTCGTAATGTCACAATAATTGCAGCAATAAACAACGCGGGAGTTGTACATCACACAATCGTTTCCAATTCCAGTGTCAATGCAGACAGATTTAAATTATTTATAGATTTTTTTTTTTTTTTGAGAAAATCAATCCAGAGTTGGAAAATAACGCACAAATACACAAGCGACATGACATAAAAAATTTGCTCGAATCCAAAAGATGTAACCTTAAATTCTTACCGCCTTATTCTCCAATGCTAAATCCAATCGAAAATGCATTTTCAAAAATAAAATTATGTCCAAGAGCTGAGCTGTGTGACGTTTCAATGGAACATAACATTGATGTAATCGAGCTAAGTATTCAAAAGCTTACTCGGCAAGATTGTTCTAACTACGTTATGGACATGGTTTTGAAAATCCCACAAGCTGCAAGTCGGGAACCCCTTCATTAAGATAAGCAGTTACCTTATCATCAACAATTTATTAAGTCAAATATGTATTTCGCATTTAGGACCGGGTACTCAATTCCTGTTCTTAAATACCCCAGTTTGTATTACTATTTATTTAGTTTTATGTAGTAAAGATATTAAATGAAATCACTCCGAATTAAAGAATATATATGTTAATTACATAGTCATACAACTATATTTGTTAATATTCATTGATTTAATTTTCAATTATTGGTTTAAAATTAGTGCAAATATTATATTTCCTTAGATAAGAATAGAGGTTTCATTTAATTTGGAAAAAGTTTCATTCTATTTTTAAAAGGTTTCATTTCAATTGGAAAAGGTTTCATTATATTTGTAAAAGGTTTCATTTCAAGTGGAAAAGGTTTCATTTCAAGTGGAATAGGTTTCATTTAATTTGGAAAAGGTTTCATTTAATTTGGAAAAGGGTTCATTTAAATTGTAAAAGGTTTCATTTAATGTGGAAATGCTATATATATATCTTATAAAAAAGACCATTCATAAGAAAAGTAAATTTTTAAAACGTCAGTAATAAAGATGATTTAAAAAGTTAACTAAAAATGTATGCCAAAAGACCGCTTCTAACAAGGAAACCTGGCGAAGATCCCATCTTCAAGAGGCATCAAGAAGCAAAGTGTCAATTGTTAAAGCACTGCTGAGTGAGCGATTGATTGTAAGCTCCAAATTTCGTTAGTCCACTGCCACCAGAAGGACAGAGAGGATCGCACTAATCGCTATAGAGCCTAAGGCTCTGTGGAGTAAAGTGTTGAACTTTACGCATACATCAGACCAAGTCAATGCTAGCAAGATGTTCTAAAAAACAACTGGCGCTCTAGAAAACCATGGAACTTTGATGCAATGATGAAACTGTTTGACATGGTCAAGGTAAAAGTTGTATAGCTGTGTAAGGAGAATGAATACCTCTACAAACTGAGAAAATAAGGGATGTGCAAGTTCAAACAATCGCAGAAGTTTTTAAATAAGTTCAACCTCTCAGAAGGTGAAAACATTCAAGGCGTGCCCTGAAGAAATGTATTTTCTAGCACTATCAGTAGTTAGTACAACATATTTTAACCCTTTGAAATCTTTCATTCGTGAAATAAAAACTCTTCCACTTACTCAAGTGTAATACATTACAATTAACATTATTTCCCTTGACGGAGAGCAAAAAATATCACCTGTCATTGATAAAAAAAAATTTTAACGTTATTGCTCTACAATTGCAAATAGGGGAACAACGTAAATAATAAAACATTTTTACAACTTTATGACATGTTAAAAACCAATAAAAAAAATCTCTCGCATTAAGTAACACATTTCTAGTGCTAAGTCACATCTCACCCTCGTCAATTTGATTAGTCATGTGTTTGTTTCACTTAAACCAAAGGTCTAAGTAAATGGCTTTTACTATTCGAATTTACTGGACATTTCTAACAAAGGCAATCAATCGGTCAGAAGCGGACGTTTTTTTATAACTTTCACCACTTACCCTTTGTGCATATGTTTGTAACAAGCAAAAGGAATCGAGATAGACCCATTGTTCCTTTTGAGAATATGCATAGAATCACTTTCGGAGTCGATTTAAATATGTCCGTCCGTCCATGTATTTTTGTTAACAAAGTAGAGGCCGCATTTATGATCCGAGTTGGATGAAATTTGGAGAAAATCGGTTCAGATTTAGATATAGCTCCCATATATAGCTTCGTCCGATTTTATGTGAATGATGCATCAAACTCCCAATATTTGTCCGATAGGGACATCTCCGATAGGGAATTCTGCACAGAATACTGAAATAGGTGCAGACTGATGTCTGCGAAGTTTTGTTAAAATCGGTTCAGATTTAGACATAGCTCCCATATGTAGTTTCGTCCAATATTTGAACGATTGGGACACAATTTTGCACAAAGTATTGCATTAGATCCAATTCCAATATTTGTCTGATTGAGTAAAATTTTGCATAGCGAATGCTATTGAGAAAAAATGAAGCGTTATAAGATTTGTTGAAATCGGTTCAGATTTTGATATAGGTCTTATATATATTTTCGTTCGATTTTATGTAAATGGTGGTTACACGAAGTTTGGCAGAGGGTATTAAATTGAATATAGTGATTACAAAAAACAAATGGTGTATGCAACGGTTACTCAATTAGGTCCCTTTGTCTATATTATGTATTGGAGCTATAATTTGACTTGATTTCATACAAATGGTGCACCAAAGAATCCAAGTGAACCAAGCAAACTTTGTGTTCCAAGGATATCTTGAAATCCACCGGAGAACAGAAATACTAATTGTAACCAAAATGTCCATATTAGGAAGCTTTTAGCCGTACAGGGAACTATTTTATTGTACCGCGACTTAATGGTGTACCTAAGACTCTACATATTTTTTCGATTTGCACGAAATTCGCCGTGTCGCACTGAATTAAGTCTAGAATGATGTGTATTACGTTTCAAGAAATCCGGTTCAGATTTAGATATAGCTCCCATATATATTTTCGTGCGATTATAGTTAAATGGTGCACCAAACTCCTAATGTTTGTCCGATTGACACGAATTGACGTTGATACACATCTTCCGTATATATTTCGAACGGGTGTTTGATTGAGATTAAATTTTTATCAGTGCGGCATACTGAATAGCGTGTATCAAATTTGCTATAAATCGATTTCCATCAATTTGTCCCATTGCAAGCAAACGACTCTAAATCTGCCAGAATGAAATAAAATTTTGCATAGGTTGCAGAAAAGCATGTAGAACATAGATATGAAATTGATAGGATACATATGAACAATATATCCAAAGTGGTGAAGGGTATCTTATAGACCCAGTTTGATTTTACTACTTTCCTTACTGGTTATTAGTTACCGTTGTTACGCCGACAATATAAAACCAGTGAGCGGAGCAGTATAGTTGGACGCTACACAACTACCATGAAAATCTAAATTACTTCGGTTCTATATTCTGAGCCTGGGCTATATTTCGCGATATTAGAACCCTGTTATGGGTCAACTGCTCCATTTTTAACAATTGTTTTCCCGAGATTAATATTTACCGTATAGCCGTTCTAAGAATTTGATCCCCTTTACGGAGTAAAATATGTAATGTTCTGCTTATACTAATGGCCTCTAAAGTGACTAGAAAATCTGACAAAAAAAAAAAAAAAAAAATTTGTCTGTTCATTGCACCCCCTAATATCATCTCAACATCACCGAAAATTATAGGCGTTCTCCTTGACCATAATCAAAACTACATTAAAATTTCAAACTCCTCTTGGATATACTATCAAGTTCCACTATCTATGTCCTTCAGGAGTAAATATATACGTCCCACAATACAAACTTTGTCATTTTCACACAAAAATCTAGGGCTATTTGATCCGCAAAATATTGACCGATCATCATCAAAATGGTCATGCTTATTATTTGGCCAGATTTCCTTCGTGGTACAAATTTCGTGGTGTTCGGATCATAAAAAAAGAGGAACTGTAAAACAGTAAAACAAACAAAAATAAGGTTTTTGGTCTATTTCATTCCCTAAATGTTAACTCTACATGCAAAATTTCGTGACGATTGGCCCATAACTGCGGTTGGCCTATAACTGCGATTGGCCCATAACAAATTGTAATGGACAGACTGACGAACACACATGTCTAGATCGACTCAGCTAGTCGATATAACAACACAATATTTTGCGGCGTTACAAACGCCCAAAGTTATAATACTGACAACATAGTTGTGTAGGGTATAAACAAGAAAGTTGGAGTCCACATTACCCGAATTTCCTCTATATATTACAAATCTGGGGACTTTGCACCACTAACATTTAATATCATTGAGGGCCACGGTTTACATTTTCATATTTTTTGAGAACACAATATATATTAAAAAAAATATATATATATATAACACTGGCATGAGCCAATATATTAATGTGGAATTTCGTATATAAAACTTTTAAAAATGATTTTTTTCCAAAAAATGTTACTTTCAGAAGAATATTTAAATCCAGAATTTTAGGGTAGCCCCCATTTAACGGTACCCCATAATTTTTGTTTTTTTCAGAATTTTGTGCGCATTTTCCAACAAAATTGCCTATAAATTCAAATTCTTTGAAAAATTTTAAAACACCCAATTTAAAAGTTTTGTAGAAAAATTAAAAAAAAAAAACATCAAAAATGGATCCAAATTCTCAGCGGTATTATTAACGGTAATTATTAACTATTTTCAATTTCATAAACGAAACAATCATGTTATAAAATACATCTTATACTTAAACCGTACGCCTTCCACCTCTAATCAGAGATAAAGTAAACAAGAAATGTGTTATTAACCCTTGTGTATATTTCTGTTTTGTCCTATCACAACCTGTGGCATGTTGAGCGAACATCTTTGCGGTGGTTATTGCTTGAATGAATCTAAGCGCACTCAGCAGGACAGCTGTACAAACAATTCGAGAGAAAATATCCTTTTGCAGATACAGAAACTACCCCTCTTGGGTGTATGTTTTTTGTGCAGTCTGTTTAAAACGAAATTCAATATGAAAACAGCGGCTCTCTTGAAATTCCCAATATTTTACTCCTGTTTTGCAGCCACACACAAAAATATACTTCGTTAAGTTCTCCTCGCCGCAAATGTCCCTTTGGTTTTAGGTTGCGTCTGTTTGGGTTATTTGCTCTTTGTGGGAAATAATGACTCTTTCATTCAAGCAATCAACAGGCCGTTGTTTAATTTTTTTTATCTGGAATTAAAGTGAAATGTATTTAAGTGTCCTTGCAGACATTTTATTAAATAACTATTAAAAAATATTCAAATTAAAACACTTTTTTTATAATGAATTATGTATGTTATTATTTAACGTTATTAATTTTAAAATAACAACATATCCCTTTGTTACGGAAGTTGCGACAATGCCATATTGCTCAAGAATTTTAGTTATATCTTCATTAAGTAACCTTTTTTGTCCTCAGTCAAAATTAGCATTCAATGTTTGATTTTGAAGGAAGCATTTTTATCCTTTTCATTCGTTACGCTGCATTTATGCCATGATATGTATGAATTTCGTCTATGCAGACCAGTTCTGTTTTGTATATATTTATGCATAGATTTTCGACATTGTAGAAAGTCATTCGATGTCTTTGTTGGTTTTCATAAGATTATGCAAATATTTAGTTTATACCACAACACAAAAGTTGATGGTTTATTCTGAAGGTTAGTCTAAGGTCAATTATGATTGAGAATTTGGTTACATGTAAATAATGAAAAGCTAAAATAATAGTGATACGGGTAGGAATGTGTGGATCTAGTTAACTCTTAAACCGATAATACAATATGATTCCCAGTGTTTTTAGCATTCAAATGGTATGCATATAAGTGTACATAATTGGTTTATTACATTCGGTACAAAGACTAGTTTTATGTTCTAAAAATCTGGTTCAAAAATGTTGGGATATTTGAGATTTAATTATGGTAAATATTTCAGACGAATTTCACAGCTTCTATTATCAAAAATTTCTTTAATCATCACTTTTCTATTAAAATAAAAATTAGGGCCACAAAGGGTTAAATCGCTTCGTATTCAAATTGTATGAATTCTGCCATCAGAATTATTTTTGATTCTTGTAAAAATGAATTTATAGAATAACTAGCGGGACCCGTGGCGCTTCGCTGCCCCTGCTGAAGTTATCAAATTAAAATTTAGATATGATCAATTAGTAAGCATCCTATATACAGCTGCTATATTTACTAAAATTAATTTTAAAATTAGGTAAACCCCGGTATTTTTATATGCTCGAATTAACACTACAAAAAAGTGTGAAATGACCATGTTCTAGTAGTTATTAAATAATTCGCTGTTTTCTGTAATGGTGGTAATTTTTGTTTTCTTGAAATACATTTTTTCGCAATGTAACAACAATTCAAATATTATAATGCCAATACTTTTTATCAATTTTACATAATCGACCACCTCCATCTGTTACCTCCTCCACAAAATGGTATTTTTAAAAAAATTAGTGGCGTATCTGAATTTATCGTATCTCAGTCTCTGACATTTTCCAGATGATAAAACGATTTATAATTCAAATGCACATTTATTACTTCAATGTTTTTGTTTTTTTTAATCCAAAAAACATTTCGTTTGTCTATGTTAAAAAAAAACATGTTTTCACAAACTGACAAAAATGGAAAATTATAATGTCAACCAATTTTTTTTTTTTTAATTTTACACATTTTTTTTTTTCAATATACATATGTACATACATATGTTGTATTTCAAAATATATCCTCATGGGATGATGGGTATTTGTATCCATGTTACTCAACCATATTTTCAAGCCGCTACCTTAAGATATGCCCATAGAATATGTTTTTCATATGTACATTCTTTCAGATGTATGAATACTTCTGATGCTATACTTCTCAGTTTTATCTAACCTATGTTGCTTTCGTGGGATCGCTTGACTTACAGTGAGCATTTTAGTAAAATCTGTTTAGTGGTTTAGTCCAGAAACAATATGTTTTCTATTTTCGACGTGTAGATTTAAATGCAATGAGGTGTGCATTTTCCCTTGTCCGCGGTCATGTTGTGTGGATGATGCGTATTTACACTCACGCTACTTAGCAATAGTTTGAAATCGGTATCTGTAACCATACTTAAGATATACACAAATTATATGTTCATACTTATTGAGTTATGATTACGTTCTATGCTATAACAACGCATCCTCGGGAAATCTTAGAGGTTTATATAGCATATGTTATTCCCAGGGCATGTTCTGACGTTCTGTGAAAATCTCAGTAAAATCTTTTCAGCATTTTTAGAGTCTACAAACAAAATATATTAAATTTTCAATATGCTGATTTTTAAAATGCAGTAAAAAGTGAATTTTCCGTTGATCGCACCATGCTCATTTTTGTATGGGTGGTGTGCATTGATACCTTCGTTATTTAGGCAAATTTTGAAAACGTTATCTGCAAGCGTTCTTAAGATAAACGCATATTACACGTTCAGAAATTTTGAGGTATGTTTACTATTGATGCTATAACTTCGCATCAACGCGGAATTTTAAAAGTTTTTATAGCCTATGTTACTTTCAGGGCATGCCCCGACATACAGTGTAAATCTTATTAAGATTTGTTCAGCGGTTTTGGCGTCTATCGGTAACATACAAACAAACTAATTTTTTTCTATTTTATATATATAGATTTAAATTTATTTTTCTGTCGATTTTGCATTTGGTTTTCTTGATATTGGACTTTAATTTTTCCTAAAGAATGTACTGTATCTCCCGAAAACATGGATGTAGCGATGTTAAATTTTGTGCATATCCTATTTAGGATAGTTGCATTAATTCTGTAAACAGACATTTGTCTTAAGGGGTTTGTCTTAAAGGGTTATGAAATAAATTAGTTACAAGAATTAACTAAAATAATTGGTTAATATGTGGTCTGTTCCCGTACTGCAAGAATCTACTATTTTTTACAATTTTTGTCGATATCATAAAGGAAAAATTTGTTATCGTAGTAAAAACTAGCAGATTCTTGCAATACGGGAACAGAACAATGATCTTATTAAGGATATTCCTTCACCGGGGTCACGTTTGGTAGTATACTGTTTACCAGACGCACTAGCCACCCCCATAGATTTTCGATGGTATTAAAATATGAAGAATATGGACTTCAACATTTTGACCCTCAATCTAATCGCTGAATTGCCACTCTAAGTCTGAAAACTTTCATTATCTAAAACTCTTCTGTACGCTGTGACATTCATTTTAGATGAAAGAAATTGGAACTACGTAAAACCGCATGGCTCTCCACACCGTTGTGTGAGGGCTACCCGGAAACTTTGGTGAATATTAATAATTTTTACTATGTGCATTTGCTATAGAATGAAATCCCAAAATACTAACTTACAGCCAATTTGGTTTGGTTCAAACCCCTAAAATACCGAATATTGGGGTTATCGTTATATGGACATTACATGAACCGATATATTCCATTTGCAATACTAAATATCCTAGGCAAACTAGCAATGTCTGTGCAAAATTTCAGATTAGGAATAAATATACTTTATGGTCTCCGGTGAATATTTCGATCTTTTGCAAACTGAATGACATATTTAATATACACTCCACTTTATTATGGTATAAAAATCAGTGAGAGAAGTAGTATAGTCGGATGGGGCCGTGTTTATAAATTATAATGGACAGACGGATACACATGTCTAGATCAACTCAGCTAGTCGGACTAACATCTGGTGGAGTTACAAACTCTTGGGGCCACAAAAAGCTATAATAGCCTGACAACATAGTTTTGTAGGGTATAAGTATGCCTCGTTCGATTTGGCTGAAGAAGTGTCTTCTCAAAAATAACCTATAGTACCCGCAAACAAAGATATAATCCTTTTTCTTGGTCAACTTTAGAGTTAGCAACAACTTTAGGTCTTTGCTCTATATAGGTCAATATATTGTTAGCTAAAATGCAAAAAGGCGTAACTAACAAAAGCATAATTGTGTAGGAGAAGCAAAAACAGTTTTGAATGAAAACTATAAACATATCATGTGAATCACCCGGCAGGGTGATATTGCATATGACGAATAGTAGACTATATATTTTTTTAACAAATTTAGTTATTTAGTTTAATGGCAGTCATAACAATTTTTGTTAGTTACGCCTTTTTGCATTTACCAAATAAACCCACTTGTAGTTACGTCTTTTTGTTTTTTGTTAATAGAAGCTCCTTTTTTGACCGCAGACGTGTAAAACTTTGTCAACACATGTAGTTTATTGACATTCACAATATTCATTCAAAAAGTCAATTTTAATTTTTTTTTGTTAGTTACGCCTTTTTGCATTTTAGCTAACGATAAAATGCAAAATAAATGAGATGTGCCAATTTCATACAATTCGGATCATAAATGTGACCCATGGTTTGTTTACAATTTAACATTGAGAGTCGGACAGACTGACGGACGGACATGCATAAATGGACACAGAAAATGATATACATATTCTCAAAAGGAACCATGTATCTATTTCGTTTCCTTTTGCTCTGTACCAAAGGTGGTGAAGGGTATAAACACCAGTAAAAAGTATAAGACGGTGTTGCCGACAGACTTTCGTTGATGTGAGGCTTTTTTCGGAAATACGGAATTTTACAGCAAACCAGTGAGCGGAGCAGTATAGTAGGACGGGCCGACCATATGATACCCTACACAACTTCCATGAACATCTAACTTTCTGTAGCACCACATTCTGAGCATGGGCAATATTTCGCGATGTTTGCACCCTCTTGACCTACTAGAGGTCAACAAATATTACTACTATTCAGTACAGTCCTTCTAATTACTTGTCCAGATTTCCTTCAAAGTGGGTTGTTTTGTGATGTTCGGCTTTCAATTGTGGACTGTAGATAAACTCGAAAAAAATTGTGGACTGTAGATTGACTCGGTCCACTTCATCCCAATATTATTATCTGATCATCAACAAAAATTATAGGCATTGTCCTTGACCATACCTGGACACTAGTGAAAATTTTCAAAGCGATGAGCGCTATTTTCCGCCCACTAGTGTGGTAATGAATTACTAAATAATATCTGAGTACGTAAGTACCTGTAAACATTTAAGTGTAACTCCCACGTCCGAGTACATACGACAATATAATTGGTATCAATTTAAATGTCAACCACTCCTCTCGGGTATACTATCAACTTTCCGGGTTTATATTCTTCAGGGGTAAATTTATACGCTATAGGATACAAATTTTGTCATTTTTCACACAAAAGTCAGGGTCCATTTGACCCGCTAAATATTGACCGATCTTTATCAAAACAGGCGTGCTTATCCTTTTTCCCGATCCCCTTCTCCATGCAAAAATTCACGGTGTTTGGGCCATCGGAAAAATCGACAAAAATAAAGTTTTTGGTCCATTTCATCCCCTAATTATTAACCGATCTTTTCAAAAAACAATAGGGGTCTTCATTGGCCAGAACCCATCCTACATGCAAAATTTCGTGAAGATTGGTCCATAACTGTGGCCTGTATCGTGTTTACAAATTTTAATGGACAGACGGACGGACGGACACACATGTCTAGATCGACTCAGCTAGTCGAGATATGACAATTTTGTCAGATTTTCTAGTCGCTCTAGAGGCAATTATTATATACAGAACATCACATATTTTACAAGGTGAAGGGGATCTGACCAAATACTTAGAGCGCGCTGTTTAGATGATGATCGGTCAATTTTCCGAGGGTCAAATCAACCAAAACCTAAAGTGACCAATTTTTTATTGTATGGCGTAAAAATGCACTTCAAGAAAAAACATTTTGGAAAATATGCAAGACTTAGAAAAAGGAGTTGTTGATCTATAATCGTTAAAAAGGGTGCAAATATCACGAAATATTGCTCAGGCTCAGAATATAGAACCGCCGAAGGTGTGCTTTTCGTGGTAGTTGTGTAGGGTATCATATGATCGGCCCCGTCCGACTATACTGCTCCGCTCTCTGGTTTTTAATTTAATTTTGTTAGGTCACAAAAATTAAACAACCCTAAAGATAACAATTCTTATAATTGGCATAGGCATCGGCCATATGAACGTTTGTCTTTCGAATAAAGAACAAAAATATATGGGAATCCCAGCATCCAAAGTAATCTTTCTCTGACATATTTCCAGTTTTGTTTTTGTACTTTCTTTGCGACTGATAACAGATGTTGCAAAAAAATATTGGGGGATTTTTTAAACATATGAATTGACTTCTGTCTACTTAATTCGAAGAAAAAACCAACGAGCGGAGCAGTATAGTCGGACGGGGCCGACCATACGATACCCTACACAACTACCACGGAACTCAAATTTTCTGCGGATGTTTATTCCGAGCCTGGGCAATATTTCGTGATATTTGCACCCTCTTGTCCGATTAGAAGGAAACATCACCTCTTCCTCACACTGACATATTTTCCGAATATTATGAGTATTCAGTACAGCTATTGTCCTTCACGGTGGGTTGTGTTGTGATATTCGGCTTTCATTTGTGGTCTATAGATCGACTCGAAAATAAAACAAAAATTAAGTTTTTGGTCCACTTCATTCCAAAATTATTATCTGATTATCACCGAAATTTATAGGCGTTGTTCTTGACCATACCTGGAACATTTCAAAGCGATCAGCGCTATAGTTCCGCTCTCTAGAGTGATAATGGGTTACTAAATAATATACGAATACGGAGATACCTGTAAATATTTAGGTTTAACTCCCACATTCGAGCACATACAACAATATAATTGATATTAATTTAAAGGTCAACCACTCCTCTTGAATATAATATCAACTTCTCGGGTCTATGTCCTTCAGGGATAAAAATATACGCTATAGAATACAAATTTTGTCATTTTTCACACGAAAGTCAGGGTCAATTTGACCCGCTAAATATTGACCGATCTTTCTCCAAACAGGCATGCTTATTCTTTGGCCCGATCCCCTTCTCCATGGAAAATTTCACGATGTTCGGGCCATTATTGCGGCCTCTGGAGCGACCAGAAAAACCGACAAACAAATTAGTATTTGGTCATTTTCATTTCCTAAATATTAACCGACACAAGTTTGGTTGAAATCGGTTCATATTTGGATATAGCATCCATATATAAGTAAATTGTGCATCAAACTCGTCATATTTATTAGATTCACATCAAATTTTGCACAACGTACAAAATTGAGCATAGAAAAACGTATTTGAGTTTACTAGAAGTACAGATCTAGTCCAACGGATGACCTATTGATATTTGTTTGAAGTCGATTTACATACTTTTGTCCCATTGTAACAAACGAATGACATGTTTATGGATAGATCTAGGTCGATTCACATTTAGACAAATATCACATATTTTATTTCATCCAATTTAATGATAATAGTCCTGTTTAATATACCCATAGTGGTGAAGGGTATCATATAGTCGGCCCCGTCCGACTTTACTACTTTCCTTACTGGTTTATATTTTAAATTCGTGCATGCAAAGGATTTTAACTGAAATAAGGTACTGAAATTTATGTTCGCAATGTGTTATATTTTCCGTTTATATTGCATATATGCTCCATTTTTGTATATATATTAATAATAAAAAATTGGATGTACGTGGTGTTTCGTTCCTTTGAGGTGAGATTTACAATTTGTATATACTCTTCGTTTGTATTTTCCATTTTTCTAAATATTCTTCTGGTTGACTCAGGATTTGCAAACTATATGGGCGAGCTCTGGAGCGTTAAGTGTCCCATCTGGCCCTCTTAATGCCTTTTGAGAACATGCATAGTTCCTTTTGAGAATATGCATAGAGTCAAATTATGCTTCTTTCCGTCCGATCGTCTGTCCCTCCGTCTGTTGATGTTAAATTGTAAGCAAAATACATGTCGCATTTATAATCCGATTTGGATGAAATTTGGTACAGCTCATTTATTTGGCCCAGGGACGAACCCTATTAAAATTGGTGAAAATCGGTTCAGATTTAGAAATAGCTTCAGATTTAGAATAGTTGCGAAGTTTAATGGATCCGCCATACAGTTCGAATTTGCAACCAAGCGATTATCATCTTTTTTTCATTGCATACAAAAGTAATGGATTTCTTTCTCCAACCTAATATATTTTCGATTAAGATTAAATTTTGAACAGTGCAACATACCGAATAGCATGTGTTAAGTTTGCTTTAAATCGATTTGCTTAAAGTGGGAAGGGTATCATGTAGTCTGCCCAGTCCGACTTTAGTACTTTCCTTACTGGTTATTACTTTTTCTTGATTGTTTTTCTATTCTACCATATTTCTGGAATCATACATGTATATGGCAAAGAGTTTCTGGAGTTAATTTAAAGATTTTATAGAGAGAAAGTGATATGTTTTACATATTAAATTTTATATTATATATATTAAATATAAAATTTTGCAAAATGTCCTACAAAATATCTTACAACCAATTTCCTTAATTTAACGAATGGTTATAATTCAATAACTTAATACAAATAATTACATTTTAAAAATTATGACTTAAACCAACACCAACATGTTTATTAGTTTGACCATTAAAGGGACCACCGAAATTCTTCGACACACCACCTGTCAAATCTAAACTTGTGGCTTGATCACGAGACTTCCATAAATTAGCTCTGCCTGTTACATCGACTGTATTCATCTTCAATTGGGGTATCCGGGAAGCTGTCACTGAAGCTCCATGTCCATTGGCATGATTATAGTCAAGACCACCCCCGACTTTACTAAATTTGAAACCATTGTCTAAATGTGTACGACTATGAAAGGCATTGGCATCCAGTTTGTGTCGATCGTTTTGAAAGAGGTTAGCGTTCACATTCTGTGAAAATGTCGAACCAAACTTATCAGTTTTAGAATGTGATAGCGTGGCACCAAAGCGATCTCTAGAATATGAAATGGATTTAATTAAATGTATTATTAGAAAATTTTAATCTTAATCAACTTACGCATTTCCCGATAGAAATGCTCCTCTTGTTGTAGGCCCACCTAATGTATTTCCACTGGCAAAGACACCACCGCCAAAATTTCTATTGTTATCGCCAAACTGATGACCCGCACGTGCAAATACATCTGCCCCTCCGCGACTATTCGAAGTTATGGAACCACCGAATTGAGCATTTGCAACAGCCAATGTGGCCAAGACCGCAATTATTCCAATGTATTTTGAGAACATATTGGGTTGTTCAATCCTTGTTTCTTTCACGAAGCGTTAAAGTCTTTTGATTGGCTTTCATATCAGTGACAGTATTTATATATGAACGACATCTGTCTTTATGAAGCTGTGCTGCATTATTGTGAGGATCATCAAAGCTCAGTACATCATCGTTATCAGTGTTTTTCTTCTAGCGCTGACAAAAAATGTTGGGATTCACTGTAGCTATTCTTGTTTTGTTTAGTAGGGAATTCACCTTTGGGGCTACCCCGAAGCGTGGACCATTCTTTATAATATATAACGACATAATTTGCAACCGATTGAGAATAATTTTGCTTTATTTCCTAAAATTATGGTAGTGGGTATAAAAATCTTTTAATTGGAATAGGCACAGTCACAGCAAAAACCAGTAAGAAAGTAGTAAAGTCGGACTGGGCCGACTATATGATGCCCTTCACCACTTTGGGTATATTGCACATATGTATCCTTACAATTGTATGTCAATGTTCCCTCGAAGGAACATACTCATGTCTTTCTGCAACCTATGATAAATTTAATTTCATTCGATTTAGAGCCGTCTGCGTAACTTGGGGAAAATTTATGGAAAACGATTTATAGCAAAATTGATACACGATATTCGGTACGCCGCGTTGTTAAAAATATAATCTATATATGAGAGCTATATCTAAATCTCAACCGACTTTCACGAAATTTAGCACACATTGTTCTAGACTTAATTCAGCACGCTATGCGAAATTTCGTGCAAATCGAAGGACACAAAGGGACTTTGGTGCACTATTTACCTAAAATCGGGCGAAAATATATATGAGAGCCATATCTAAATCTCAACCGATTTTCACGAAATTTAGCTCACATTGTTCTAGACTTAATTCAGCACGCTATGCGAAATTTAGTGCAAATCGAAGGACACAATGGGACTTTGATGCACTATTTACCGAAAATCGGAGGAAAATATATATGACAGCTATATCTAAAACTGAACCGATTTCCACGAAATTTAACACCCATCGCTTTAGACTTAATTCAGTACGCTGTGCAAAATTTCTTGCAAATCGAAGGATATATAGGGACGTTGGTACATCATTTACATAAAATCGGTCGAACATATATATGGGAGCAATATCCAAATCTGGACCGATTTTCTGAAACTTGACACACATCATTCTTGACCTAATTCATTACTCTCTGTCAAATTTCGTACAAATCGAAAGATATATAGAGACTTTGGGTACACCATTTACCTTAAATCGGACGAAAATATATATGGGAGCTATATCCAAATCTGAACCAATTTTCAGGAAACTTGACACACATCATTCCAGACCTAATTCATTACGCTGTGCCAAATTTCGTACAAATCGAAAGATATATAGGCACCGTTTACATTAAATCGGACGAAAATATATATAGGAGCTATATGAACCGCTCTGAACCGATTTTTCAATAGGGTTCGTCCTTGGGCCAAATAAGTGACCTATGCCAAAATTCATCCAATTCGGATCATAAACCGATTTGTACTTTGTTTACAATTTAACATGGACAGACGGACAGACGTACGAACGGACATGCATAAATCGACTCAGAATGGCACATAGTTCTCGAATGGAACTATGTGCCTATCTCGTTTCCTTTTGCCTGTTACAAACATATGCACAAAGACATAATACCCTGTACCACAGAGTGGTGAAGGGTATAAATGATGTATGAATTGATTTTAGTTCAAAATAAAATTAGGTATTTAAATATGGGTTTTGAGCATGATAAGTATACTAATATTTTTACTTACAAAATGTGATATTAGGCATAGGGAAAAGCAAATCAATTATTTTTTCGCCAGATAGCTGTACTGATAGATTTCTAGTAGAGTTTTAGCAAATAGAGAGCAGGACTTCTATGAGAGAGACATTATGAAGTCACCTTTAAAATGGCAACAAATCATACAACAAAACGGTGCATATTTGGATATCCCGAAGCATGTTAAATAAAGTCCTATAGTTCATATAAAAATAATGAATTTCCCGAACCTAATACATTGATTTAATATAGTTTTAACTTCTCAAAATTCAAATACATGGATGGATAAATTATCAATCTTCGAACTAAATTTAATTTTGGTAAAAATATTAAATATTAAGTCACAAGTAAATTGCCCGCTACTTCGTATGCGGAAAGGAAATACTAAACAAATAAATAATATTTTATATGAAAATGAATACAGTATAATCTGTTGTACTTTAATTCCGAATTTCACTTTCCTACATTTAATATCAAGTTTATTACCATTAAGTACTTTTCGTACTCATATGTATAAATTTAAAAAACTACCTCAATTCTGATTTCAAAGAGTATTTGTATGTACAAATTCAAGAATTCCAGCTCTATCTGTTCAGAAAAATCCAAATTATACCAGTTTTGGTACCATTCGTACCCATATTCCAAAATTATCTCAACACTCCGACAGTGATCTTAGTTGCAACATTCAGGATTCCATCTGTATCCGTTCACTCAAATCTAAATTGTACCAAATTTAGTACAAATAATTATGAATTTTTTAAATACATCCATTTCTCAATCCTGCACTTCAACAGTAATTTTAATTCAAAATTTCAGGATCTCAGTCCTATGCCTTCACAAAAATCCACATTGTACCATATGTTGTATCATTTAGCACTTTTAGTGCCCGAAGGTAAGAATCAATCTTCAACAAAAAAAAAAAAAAACATATTTTGCTGTTTTTTTTGTTTGGTACATTCAATTATGAGTTACAGGGTGTTAAAAATGGAAGTGAACAAAGAGAAAATTCGGTACATTTTACAGTTTTTCTTTGACAAAGGCGAAAATGCAAGCCAAGCGGCTAAAACTTTATATATTAAAATGAAATCATTTCAATTTTATGCATTTATAGATCTAAAAACACTGGGTTCTACATATTAAATTTATATTTATACTTCACGTTTATATTTTGACTATATAAATATTAACTACATGTATATAATTTTGAAAAATATCTTACAATTTTACCAATTACATCCTTTAATTAAAAAATGTGTATAATCAAATAATAACTAATTTTAAAAATTATGACTTAAACCAACACCAACATGTTTGTCAGTTTGACCATCAAGGGGACCACCGAAATTTTTGGAGACACCACCAGTCAAATCCAAACTTGTGGCTTGATCACGAGATTTCCACAAATTAGCTCTGCCAGTCACATCGACAGTGTTCATGTTCAATTGGGGTATCCGGGAAGCCGATACTGAAGCTCCATGTCCATTAGCGTGATTATAGTCAAGACCACCACCGACTTTACTAAATTTGAAACCATTGTCTAAATGTGTACGACTATGAAAGGCATTAGCATCCACTTTGTGTTTATCGTTTTGAAAAAGATTGGCGTTAACATTTTGTGAAAATGTCGAACCAAAGTTATCAGTTCTGGAATGTGATAACGAGGCTCCAAAACGATCACTAAAATATACGAAATATTATTTTATTATCAGAAAAGAATACAAATCTTAAAAAACTTACGCATTTCCTGATAAGAATGCTCCTCTTGTTACTGGTCCACCCAAAGTATTTCCACTAGCAAAAACACCTCCACCCAAATTTCTTTTATTATCTCCAAATTGATGACCCAATCGAGCAAATACATCTGCTCCGCCGCGGCTATTTGAAGTTATGGAACCTCCAAATTGAGCTTTTGCAAGAGCCAATGTGGCCAAAACAATAATAATTCCAAGTGACTTTGAGAACATATTGAATTGTATATTTTCGTACTTTCTTTGACGAAACGATGATGAGTTTTAATTTATACTCAAGTCAATCGCTGTATTTATATTAGCTACAGCTGTGCTATTGCATCTTTGCTTGTAAAACAAGATCGTATAATTGACATAGGCATCGTCACATCGTCGTTTGTCTTTTGTGAAGACAAAAAACATGAGGGAATCCCACTAGCTATTGCCATGTGCGTTTGATTTAATAGGGAAACCACTTTGTCGCTGACTAATCTATATTGTGTTCGGTATATATTTATGTACTTTCTTTTCACAGATAACAGATGGTGTAAGAAATGTGGGATTTCTTTGAGCTTATGAATGAATTTCAAACAGCTTACTTAGTTCGAAGTTCGAGTTTTTATTTCTAATTGTTGTTTTTTTATAAATTTTATTTTTGATATCTAGTTAATTTAGGAATCTGTGGCCCATTCGCATCTTCAATTTTTATATAAAGGCTAACTGTTTAAATTGCTGCCAATTTGAATAGATTTTACAAATTGTTTGTCTTCTGAAAACGATTCGACTAATATGGATAAATACACTTTTATACGGCCAAAATGCGTTTCATCGGTTTTAGACCCCATATTTATTTAGATCAAATCCGTTTCAGACAATTTGGAATCGATTTACGAATGTCTGTCTGGTCGGCTAGTGCGCATGATAATTCTCCAAATTTAAAAATGCATCAATACTAACTCGAAATGAAACAAATAAATATGATTTAAAACTATTTTTTTTACAGTAAATGTAAAATCCTGTGTACGTTGCTGAAACATAGGATACTATAACATCCATAATTGGAAGATATTGTCTCACCTTCAATCAAATTAGCGGTATTTTGGTTTTTTTATGTTCGCATTGTGTTGCAGGGGAGACTGGGGCAAATTCGGCAATCGCGTTTTCGATATGAAGATCTCACCGGACATCACTAGCTTCGATACATAAGTATGGAATATCAAAATAAATAAATGTCACAAAGTTTGAAATTTCTAGCTATTAAACTTATTTAGATGCACGGTTTTTTGTATTTTTACAGATGTTTTTGAAGTGGGACATATTCAGCCATATACAGATATTGAAATATTATTTCCTTAAAATGTTTTTGGGTTTGTCTTTAGAAATAACCCTTTAATATGGTTCGAAATTATATATAAGACCAAAAGTGCGTGCATTGACGTGTATTAAACATTGTGTAGCTTATTAAAACAAAATGGAACATTTAATGAAACTGAATTTCAACCAGGCTTATAGCGGTGATAATTGCCATGACTATGACTATGGTGTCGAATGGGCCCCATCAAATGCCGAAGCTACCCTGGGTAGGGGCACATTCGGAATTTGACTTTCTTTTACAAATGTCTAAAAATGTTTAACTAATACTAATTTATTATATGTTATTGGTACTAGTTTTTATAATTAGGTTTCGGAGGACAATAACCAGCCATAAATTTTCTATATCTGTTGAATAAGTACTGAGATATAGAGCTCTAAACAAAAAGTGCCGAAGGTACATCAGTCTGCCCCATATATTCATACTAAAAATTTTCAATTTGGATCCACTACACCACCAAAATGCCTGTAGGTTAATATTTCGAATTCTTACTGGGTACCGAAAACTATCAATAGAATGTTTTTACCCTTCACCACACTGTGGTACAGGGTATTATGTCTTTGTGCATATGTTTGTAACAGGCAAAATGAATCGAGATAGACCCATGGTTCCTTTTGAGAATATGCATAGAATCACTTTCTGAGTCGATTTATGCATGTCCGTATGTCCGTCCGTCCATGTATTTTTGTTAACAAAGTACAGGTCGCATTTATGATCCGATTTGAATGAAATTTAGCACAGGTCATTTAATTGGCCCAAGGACGAACCATATTGAAATTGGAGAAAATCGGTCCACGTTTAGGCATAGCTCCCATATAAGGGTACCCCCCAATTTTCGGTATTTTGAGAGTATTTAGAGCCTTTTTTGACGGAATTCGCTGAAATTTGGTACTTTGAGTTCTTATTGTGTAGCAAATCTCTCTACTAAAAATTATAAATATAGGTCAATTGTTCGGATAGTCCCCATATAAGGATACCCCCAAATTTCGGTATTTTCGGGGTTTTGATCGCATTTTTCGACCGAATTCGCAGAAATTTGGTACTTTGAGTTCTTATTGGCTAGCAAATCTCCCTACTAAAAATTATAAATATAGGTCCATTTTTTCGGAGAGTCCCCATATAAGGGTACCCCCAATTTTCGGTATTTTGGGGTTCTTGAGCTCGTTTTATAACTGAATTCTCTGAAATTTTGTACATTGGGTTCTTATTGGGTACCAAATTACTCTATTAAGTTTTTCTGCAGTTTTTCTGGTAGTCCCCATATAACGGTACCCTCAAATTTTTGGCATTTTGGGGATTCTGATCGTATTTTTCGACCGAATTGACTGTAATTTAGTACGTCGAGTTCTTATTAGGTAGCAAATCTCTCCACTATAAATTATAAATATAGGTCCATTTTTTCGGGAAGCCCCCATATAAGGGTTCCCCCCAATTTGCAGTATTTTGGGGTTTTTGAGCGCGTTTTTCAACCAAATTCTTTGTATGTTGGTTTTTTGTAGTTGTATATGGTAACAAACCTCCCTCCCAAAAATTATTAATATTCGCCCCCCTTTTAGGGGTAGTCCCCATATAACCCCCTTTTTATACCCTTCACCACACTGTGGTACAGGGTATTGTGTCTTTGTGCATATGTTTGTAACAGGCAAACAAATCGAGATAGACCCATGGTTCCTTTTGAGAATATGCATAGAATCACTTTCTGAGTCGATTTATGCATGTCCGTCTGTCCGTTCATGTATTTTTGTTAACAAAGTACAGGTCCCATTTATGATCCGATTTGGATGAAATTTGGCACAGGTCACTTAATAGGCCCAAGGACGAACCCTAATGAAATTGGGGAAAATCGGTTCAGATTTAGATATAGCTCCCATATATAGTTTCGTCCGATTTAAAGTAAATTGTGCACCAAACTCCCAATATTGTTCCGATTTTGCACAGAGTACCCAATTAGGTCCCGACTAATGTATGCGAAATTTCTATATCAACAGGATATTGTAGATATTAAGATGTCTTGCATGTACCCATAGTGGTGAAGGGTTTCATATAGTCGGCCCCGTCCGACTTTTGAACTTTCCTTACTGTTTTTTTTTCAAAATATGTTATTCCAAGGAAATACCTTTTTGACTAATTTTTGATATACGAGTAGGTACACATTATTCCCCCATTTTTTCATAGTAAATAAATTTCTAATTTGCATAACTGGACACATTTGTCACTTGTTTTATTATTGTGGGGATGAAACATTCATATCCACATAAATAACATAACTACAAGTACATAGAGCAGAAATAGTTTGATTGTGTACAGTACACAGCTTTTTCAGTATTGACAACAACCGAGTTGTTTCGCTAAGCTTTTTTGAAAAAGGCTTATTAACCCTACATGTGGAATGTGACCCACCAGAGGTAGTCATGAATATATCGAATATTCTAATTTAGTAGAAAATTTTTGGGGATATTGTAAAATTTTTTTAATTCGTACCAAATCCGTTTTAGGCAATTTGGAGTGGATTTAGGAACGTTATTCTGTATGCATGTCTGCCTGGCTGATTATGACGATAATCTCGAAGGGGAAATAAATGTGTAATGTTTTATTTCTCTATTATCTCTTTCTCTTAAGTGGATGTTTTCGAATGCTAAGTCGCCGGACAACATGTCAGATGTCTTAAAATTCCAGCCGGACTCAACGTGAAATATTTATCATATCACGCCAAACAACTGTGCACAACCTAAGAAGGAGAGGACTAGTCCTCGCAAGGTTTAACCTTTTAAATTAAAAATCCTAATTATCCTTAACATTGTATTGAATTAGCTCAAGACATGGGTCTATATAGAAAATGCTCTGTGAATATGTTTTAATGAGAAAAAACGTCGTTAAAATCAACCAAACCGATTTTTCATAACCCCTAACATAGGGTGGGCATTAAAAAACTCGAATAAAATCGAGAAATGAATCTCATTATACACTTCACTGTGTTGAACTCACGATAGAGATCGCAATATTTAAGATAGAGCCCTGAAATTTTGCACAGACATTGCTAGTTCCCCAAGAATATTTGTTATTGCAAATGGTCAAAGATTTGGTGTATCCCTCTTATAATTTGATATTTTGGTTTTTCATCGAATAACACACATCAGTATCAAACAAGTGAAAAAAGCGTTAAGTTCGGCCGGGCCGAACTTTGCAATGATAGATACTGACAAATACTTGCAATGTAAATATAGGGAACATACCAAAAAGTGGACCTATACAGATAGTTCTACAAACCGATTTATGTAAACCATTATGTACACAAATATAAGTAATTTTAATGGGGAGGTGCTTATTGCTGGCCGATATATTTCATTATCCCCAGGTTCGAGTTTTTTAACACGATATCCTTAGAAAGCGGAATCATTACAACCGAAGGCTAAATCTTCTTAGAATTCTTTGTGGGGTAAAAACTGACTACTTCGAGTAACGACTATCCCCTAACTATGGTAGAATACGTTAGCTATATTGGCGTATTCTACCATATGGCTAACCCGAAAAAATCGATCTATATTTATAATTTTTTGTGGGATAATTGTTACGCAATAAGAACCCAATATACCAAATATCAGCGAATTCGGTTGAAAAGCGCGCTCAAGAAACCCAAAATATCGAAAGTTGGGGGGTACCATTATATGAGGGCTATGCCTAAAAGTGGACCGATATAGTCCATCTTCGAACTTGAACTGTCTGCAGACAAAATACGACCCTATGCGATCTATCTCAATTAGTTTAGACACTAGAGTGATTGCAAAAGACAGGCGGGCATGCTTATAGGGTCGGAAATGATTATTTCGATGAGTTACAAACGGAAAAACAAAACTAATATACCCTCCTATGGTGCAGGGGGTAACTATTAAGAACTTTTGGTAGGGAGATTTGTCACCGTATGCGGCTACAAAATACCAAATTACAGCGAATTCGGTTGAAAAACGCGTTCAAGAGCCCCAAAATACCAAAAATTGAGGGCACCCTTATATGGGGGCCACACGAAAATATCGCCCTATATTTATAATTTTTAGTGGAGAAATTTGGTACCTAATAAGGACCTAACGTATCAAAATTCAGCGAAAAACACCTAAAATACCATAAATGGGGGGGACGGTTATATGGGGGTTACCAAAAAATGTGGACCGATATTGGGATTTGGACACATTTTACAACCAATTGACAGTAATTTGGTATATTTGGGTTCTCTTTGTATAATACAGAAGTTTTTATATTGACCCACGTTTAAGGCTAGCCCCCATAATATGGTACCCCAATTATGGGGATTTTGGCACGTTTTTCAATCAAATTGGCTGTTATTTAGTATTTTGTATTCTCAATGGCTGTCAAATCTCTCTACCAAAAATATTCGTATTGATCTTCATTTTATTATAACCTCATATAACGGTAGTTCCACTATAAGATATTTTGAAAATTTCAATCATATTTTTCTCACGTAATTTCGGTATTAATATGATTATTTCATATGTAATTCATTTATTTAGAAAATTAAAAGTATATTTTTTATTACAACGATCACTATCGCATCGATCACTAATTTAAGAAGAAGGAGTTAGATGCAACTTGACAGATAATGATACTTTTGCATAGTTGCAGTTCCTCCCCCATCACGTAGTCACCGTATCTCTGAGGAGCTTTCCTAGTGCGTACTGGACGATTTCGGTTTGGTGTTTGCTCGGGTCCTTGGAATGGTGTTGGTGTAGTGTCTATTATAGTTGTTGTATTTTCAAGTGGCAAACTGTCTAGAACTGCATGTTGTTCGGTCTCATCTGGTGTATTTTCTTGTTGTCGAATAGAATCAGTTGTTGTCAAAGGTGTTGTGGTTGTTTCGGGTAATCGGCTACGCAGCTGGTCTATGTGCCTTGACTGCATATTGTTTCCATCTATAATTTCATAATTTCTCGAACCGGTAGACTGGACCGTTCCTGGCAACCATTTTTCCCCATTACCATAATTCTTGTACCAAACGTTATCACCTGTTCTAAATTTCCTTACTGCCGTCTGTGGTACGGTTTGTTCCATTTTTGAATTGGCTGGATGTATGTGATCCATTAATGTCTTTATCCTCCTCCCCATCAACATTTCGAACGGGGTCGTGTTGTTACTGTTTGGTGTTGTGCGAAGTCTCAAAAGTATGTTGGCTATTTCCTTTTTTAAATTCGTTGAACTTACTTTCTTCAGAAGATTTTTAATTGTCTGCACAAACCTCTCCTCTTGTCCATTTGAAGAAGGTTGGTATGGTGCAGTTCGCACGTGGTAAATTCCACTTTTCTTTAAATATTCCTCAAATTCCTCCCATACAAAATTTTCCCCATTGTCCGTAACGACTGTGTCAGGTATGCCATGTGTCGAAAATATATCGCGTAACATTTCAATTGTCTTACTTGATGTGATTGAATTCGTAATCTTTACCTCAATGAGAATCAACCACAATTAAAAAATTTGTTCCTAAAAATGGACCTGCATAATCTACGTGTAATCTGGACCACGGCATTCGAGTAGCTGGTCATTATTTCGGCTCTGCTGCTGGAGGATTCTTGCTATGTTGGCAACACTTTTCACATCCTCTTGCTAAGGTCTCAATATGTTTATCTAATCCCGGCCACCATAAGTAACTGCGAGCGATTGCTTTCATCGATGTTATGCCTTGATGTATTTCATGTAGCATTGTCAACATTTTCCTACGAAGTTTTTTTTTGGAATTATTACTCGGCTTCCCCATAGCAAACATTGACCTTCAATTGACAGTTCATTTATTCTTGTGGCGTATGGTTTGATTTCTTCTGAATCTGCTAACAAATCGTTGTGCTTTCTTTGTATGTGAAACATGACTTTAGATATTACTGGATCGGTTCTTGTTGCTCTCGCAATATCCTTCGATGTTATTAAAAACTGTTCCTCACCTTCAATGTGGTATAATACGTTTAAATTCACTGGAACACCTTTATCAACCACCAATGGCAACCTACTAAGGGCATCTGCGTTTTGATTTTTATCTCCCTCTCTATATTTTATTTCGCATTGATACGCTCCCAACATTAACGACCATCTTAACAACCTGGGTGATGAATCGTTCATAAAAATTAAGTAATCCTAAGAAGGCCTGGAGTTGTTGCTTATTTGTCGGCTCGGGTGCGTTCGAAACTGCCCTTACTTTTTCACATGTTGGTTTGACTCCATCCTGATTTATCACAAAGCCTAAAAACGTTACTTCTGGTATGCGCTGAAGTGTTTCTCTTGTACGTCTCCACATTTCTTCCATTGTTGACCCTCCAATCAGAATATCGTCTAAATAAAGAACTACTCCTTGAACATCGCCTAATATGCTTTCCATTAGCCTTTGAAAAATGCTTGGTGCTGTGGATACTCCGAAAGGTAATCTGGTTACTCCAAATAATCCCTTGTGAGTATTCAATGTTAGAATTTTTGCAGATTCCTCATCAACTTTTACTTGGGTATAAGCTCTGTCGACATCTAGCCTTGAAAACCACTTACAGTTGGACAGTGTTGCTAAAACTTCAGTGTTGGTCGGAAGGGGGTACGTCTCATTACACAGAATTTGATTTACCGTACACTTGTAATCCCCGCATATTCTAATACTACCATCTGGTTTCACCATTCGCTGTACTTTACTGGTTGAATGATGTTGTCGTCAATCATTTGTTGTAGAGCCTTCTCTATTCTGGGTTTAAGGGCAAATGGCACCGGACGAAATCTATAAAACTTTGGCTTACCATCTTCCATTACGTTGAGTTTTACTTTGTCTCCTTTATAGTCGCCTAGACCCTCACTAAATACTTCGCTGTACATTTCAATTTGTTCTGGAATATTGGCATCGATCCGGTTACAACTGCTCACTATTTGAATTCCTAATTCATGAAACCAATTTCTTCCAATCAATGACGGTCTATTCCCTGAGACAACTAGCAACCAAAATTTACCCATAAATTCCGATGTACATACTGGACCCAGAATTTTTCCAATTATAGACAGCTTTCTATCATTACCCCATGTACGTAAGTCTACATCACTTTCGTTGTTTTTTAAAATTTTTTAATTTTCGTAAACATATCTCAGAAAGCAGATATTAATAAACCAGAATTGAGTGCAACGACGAGAGGTATTACTCAAAATAATAATAAAATTATTATGAAAGCTAAAACCTCGCTCACAAAAATAATACTAATAATAATCATTCATAAACAATACACCAAGACGACAAGAACAAAATATTTGCATTGTCGGATTCAATGATTAGCGCAATTATTTTCACAATTCTAATGCTCAATCTTCTTCAATGTGGTAATTATATTAACATAATATGTGGTTAGTTATATTTTTAGTTTTAATAAAAACACATGTTTAGTGAAGGCATTGCCCGAGGTTCAAATCAATCAAACAAATCAGTTGCAGTTAGATTGTAAATTTCCAGATAATTCACATGGAATATGTACGCCTATAAAAGACTGTCCAGCAGCCATAACGGGAAAAGAAATATCGGAATGTTACAAAAATGACAACAGCATCTATGCATGTTGCAAATTTAACTTGTGGAAGGAATATAAACCAAGAAAAATAACCGATGGTGAGTATCAGAAAAATGACTTAATTAGGAACTATACGAATTAATGCCCTGTATTTTCAAAATTACGTACATGTTTCTAAGTAAATTTGTATATTTTGAATTTAATGTCATTGCAGACCATATTCCAGATATAATATAGAATTTCATAAATTATTGTTTGCTGATTTCGAAAACAACCTCGATTCAGTATCAATGAACCAAGTGAGCCGTTTATTTTAAAAGTGGTTTAAGTCCATTTTAGGTTTCGATACAAGACTTGATTTTCTAGAAAGTTTACAAAACATATTACCTTGTATATTCTATTGTGTTTAAGGGCACAAGGACACAAACAAAACCAGTAAGGAAAGTAGTAAAGTCGGACTGGGCCGACTATATGATACCCTTCACCACATTGGGTATATTCAACAGATGTATCCTATCGATGCACCAATTACATAAAACCGGACGAAAATATATATGGGAGCTATATCTAAATCTGAATCGATTTTTACGAAATTTAGCTCACGTCATTCTAAACTTAATTCAGTACGCTATGACAAATTTCGTGCAAATGGAATGATTTTCAAAGACTTTGGTGCACCATTTACCTAAAATCGGGCGACTATATATATATATACTAGCGAGCCCGGCAAACGTTGCCTTGCCTAGCAATATGATTGATGTATAATTTTTGGTTAGATAACCTCCACCATAAGAATTTGTCAGAGCACACATAAAATAGCATTACAAAACTGAATATCTACAATTTGATGCTTATGAGCGAATTTTGTTGCTCCCTCCAGAACTTTAAAGATAGAACTTTGAAATTTGGTCATACATTTCTACTACTCATAAGATATTAAAAATGTTCAATTTTTGGTCCACTTTAGGGTAGCCCCCATATAACGATACCGTTATATGGGGGCTTGAATCAAGAGAATTGCTACTAATTTAATATTACTGATACTTATTAAGCAGAAAATCTCCCTAATTAAAATATTCAATATTGGTTTGCCTATTCGTATAGCCCCCATATAACGGTATCCCTTAATATTCGGTATTTGGCTGTAATTTCATATTCACCTAAGCTTCCTTTTTGGGTAATGTGGGTCATTTGAGCACGATTTTAAAGGTAACCGTAATTTGGTATTTGGTGGTTTTATATGGTAGAATGAATCATACTAAAATTGTCAATATTGGTCGACTCTTTGAGGCAGCTCCCATATAGCGGTACCCACAATATTCGTATTTTTGGCAGTTTGGTCCAGTGTTTCAACCAAAGTGGCTGTAATGTTTTATTTTGAATGATAAAAAACCTCTTTACCAAAAATTATCAATATTGGTCCAAGTTTCCGGGTAGCCAAATCTTCCTACCAAAATTTAGTACATACCCATTCCCATTGTAGTATCATATATCATTCCGGGATATTGAAGGGTAAAACACATTTTTGCGGAAACCTTTCTATTAAGGACCAAGTTTTGATAAAGCCTACATACAGTTCCCGCCCCATTTTCGGTATTGTAAAGACTTTGACCGAATTTTCTCATGGAATTGACCTGATGTATTTAAAAGGCGCCATACACATTTCCCGTTTCATTTTCGCTATGTTGAAGTTGAAGTTTCAAGAAAAATAATCTAGGGCATGTATCTTAGAATCAGAAATCTATTTCGAATGTCTTCTGATTTTCATCCTTGCATTTGTCCCAAAATTTACGTGCATTTTATGAAAAACATGTACACTTAATGATCTGCATTCTCACAATAAATGTTTCAATACATTATGGTTGCTTTCAGAAACATAAAATTTTTCAAACATAAAAGAATAATTTGACACAAAATGCAAATTGTCTCTATGACTCTACATTTTATTTAGAAAGCATTTGTATGGAAATTATAAAAGCCAGCTTTTAGAGTTTTCGCGGTATTTATTCGATATTTTCTCACCTTTTAAACCTTCCCTGAACTTCCGCGAACATTTCAAGACTAAGATGAGATTAATCCGTTCAGCCGTTCTCGAGTTTTAGCGAGACTAACGAACAGTATTTCATCTTTATATATATAGATATGGGAGCTTTATATACATCTGAACCGATTTTCATGAAACTTGGCACACATTATTATAGACGCAATTCAGCACGCTATGCCAAATTTCGTGCAAAGATATATAGGGTCTTAAAAGCACCAATTACCTTAGATGAAAATATATGTGGAATCTATATCCAAATTTGAACCGATTTCAACGAAACTTTTCACAGGTTGGGTTATACTAATTTCAGTACGTTTTGTTCTTTCAATCATATATTTGTTCCTTGGTGTGTCAATTACTTAAAATCAATCGATCTATGCAATATTAGAACTTTGGTACGTTATTTACATTAAATCTGACGGATATATATATATATATATATATATATCTTAATCTGAACCGATTTTCACGAAACTCAGCACACATCATTCCAGGAAACTTGGCATAAAGCACTCTAGGCTCTATTAAGTACGTTATGCCAAATTTCGTGCAAATCGAAATATATATAGGGACTTTGGTGCATCACTTACATAAAATATATATATATATATATATATATATTTGGGGCTTTGGTGCACCATTTACATAAAATCGGACGAAACTATATATGAGAGCTATATCTAAATCTGGACCGATTTTTACGAAACTTGGCAGACATTATTCTAGGCTTAATTCATTACGCTGTGCCAAATTTCGTGCAAATCGAACGATATATAGGGACTTTGGTGCACCATTTACCTTAAATCGGACGAAAATATATATGGGAGCTATATCTAAATCTGAACCGATTTTTCTCAATTTCAATAGGGTTCGTCCCTGGGCCAAATAAGTGAACTGTGCCAAATTTCATCCAAATCGGATCATAAATGCGACCTGTACTTTGTTCACAAAAATACATGGACGGACGGACGGACGGACAGACGGACATGCATAAATCGACTCAGAAAGTGATTCTATGTATATTCTCAAAAGTAACTATGGGTCTATCTCGATTCCTTTTGCCTGTTACAAACATATGCACAAAGACATAATACCCTGTACCACAGTGTGGTGAAGGGTATAATTAATACCACTTAGCAAAATATAAGAAAATTGTCTTAAACCACTTTCAATATAAACGTTCAAGTTATACGTTATACGTCATTGTTAAAATCATCTATTAGCTGAAATATTTTTGAGTACATTCAGTGACCGGTTACTAATCAATATGACAATAAGACAGGTTTTTGGTATTCCCTGAATTTCTCAATGAGAAATTTAAGATAAACAGAATCAGTAAATATAAAATTGCGAATCAAATAAACTGGCTACCAATCGGCTTTTTCGGCTATGATTCACTGAAATTATCTGCATATGTTTCTGATCACCTATATGAGCGACTTTCAGCACACTGCAGTGTTATTTAAGATCGTAATAACGAGTCCATTCACCATAACATAGGGTGTATATTATGTTTGTTTTTCCATTTGTAACTCATCGAAATAATCATTTCCGACCCTATAAATATATACTTGGGGAAAAAGAAATCAATTATTTTCATATGACCTATTAGACTTTATTTAACATGTTTCGGTTTCCGATTTGTCCAAATATGCACCGTTTTGTTGTATGATTAGTTACCATATTAAAGGTAACTTTATAATTTCTTTCTCATAGAAGTCCTGCTCTCTATTTGGATTGTCCTGATGGAACACGACACCTCTCCTGCTGGACAATTCTGGCCGTTTCTGGTCAATTGCTATCTTCAAACGGTATAGTTGTTGACAGTAGAGATCAGAATTTAGAGTTTCACCGTATGGAAGCAACTCATAATAAATAATCCACTTCCAGTCCCACCATCCTACTTTTTCTATTAATTGTTGTGGAACACGAACATCGAGCTTTTGTTTGAATCCAGCTTTGTGTAAATGGTTTAAAACAGTTGTATGGTCCATTTTAAGCTCCTGGGTGATGTTACGTCTGCTAACATGCCGGTTAACTTCGATCATCTCTCCGATCGATATTTTCGACGACCGGCCTAATGGATTTCTTTCTTTCCAACCTAATATAATAATATATTGATGACGACTAATATATTGATGACGACATAAGCATGTCCATCTGTTGTAATCACTTTAGCTTCTAAAAGTATTGAGATAAATCGTCAAACATTTGCATATGTTTGTAACCGGCAAAAGGAAACGAGATAGACATATTGTTCCTTTTGATTATATGCATAGGATCACTTTCTGAGTTTATTTACCCATGTCCGCCCATTCGTCTGTCCATGTATTCTTTTGAATAAAGTACAGGTCGCATTTATGATCTGATTTGGATGGAATATGGTGCAAGTCACTTATTTGACCTACGGACGAACCCTGAAATCGGTTCAGATTTAGATCTAGCCCCCATATATATTTTTTGCCCGATTTTAACTAAATGTTTCATCAAACACCAAATATTTGTCCGATCAAGACAAAAATTTGCACAGCATATGTATGCATATGATGCATGCGAAGTTTTGTTGCAATCGATTCAAATTTAGATATAGCTCCCATATATAGTTACATACAGTCAACGTTTGTTCGATTGAGATATGGATAGCGTTTTGATGTTCCTACAGGTTGACATCCGTGAAATTTTGTTGAGATACGTTCAGATTTAGATATAGCTTCCATATATAGTTTCGTCCGATTTTATGTAAATCGTGCACCGAGGCTAGGGATTTTTTGTCAAGATATATTTGGGATAGCGCACTGTGTGACAGCATACCAAATGGTGGATACCACCGTTGCTCAAATACTCCATAATACACATATTAATTTCGTCCGATTCCATTTCAATGGTATACCAAAGATGCTATATTTATCTATCTAAAGGATATTGTACCTATTAGCATCTCGTGTATGTACTTTTGAACTTGCTTCCTTACTGGTTTTCGGTATGTGTAAGGTCCTATCATAATATGATTTTTTTCCTAGGAGCCCCCATTAATTTTAGACATCTTGATTGTCATCCTCATTGTGAGGGTATAAAAAGTTCGGTCCAGCCGAACTAAACATCTTTCTTACTGTTAATATTAGTAGTTTCTATCACCATAAAAGTTTAACAATCGATCACAAACAGCCGCCATGTCATTCGATCAGATTATTGATTAGGTATCTATTCTTAAAAAAAAACGCTGTTAAAGTTTCAATGTTATAGATACATGATATTAGCATATATTTAAAATTATCTGGCTGTGCGTCAAGATTTGTTAGCATAACACATCAACTTATCTGACCTTGGTTTTGTGATGATGTCATCAATATTTTTACTGAAATATTTTGTTTAACAATAAAAAAATAATTTTGGGTCAATGCAAAATTTTATAAATATTTAAAACACAGTGGGCGAACTTGTACATATCAAATTATTTTTTAACATTTTTTGATCAGAATGTCGATATATGCATTTTACGCGATTTGGCTGTAATTACGTTCTCATCGTTTGTCAAAACTTCTTGCCAAAAATGTACCATGGCACAGCTCAATATATATATATATATATATATATGGGCAATATTGCCAATTTTTTAATATTCCATTTTCAAAAAATTAGTTTTTTTGTTTTTGTGGCACATCAACTATGTTAAAAAATTGGCAATATTGCCCATATATATATACGATTACAGATACTTTAAATGCCCAGTTCGTCTGGAGGGTATACAAAGTTTAGCCCTTCCGAACTTAACAGTTTTTTTTACATTTTGTGGTACTTTTTATAAGTGTTTGTAATATACAACTTCTGAGTCGATTTGAGATATAGAGTGTTTGCACGATTATCGCCCGATTTTTTTTCCTTCTCATAAAACTTTTAATATTTATAGGATGTGGCGTTCCGATTGTAAATATAATAAGAGGTTTTCTTACCGAAGAAAAGGAGTTTCCATTTATGGTAAATGTGTATATCTGATATTGCTACTGTCTCTTATGATTCGCTATTTTTTTCTCATCTATAAGGCGGC